>NC_059337.1:78645000-78825000 GCF_018350155.1 Leopardus geoffroyi
GACTTGTAACATTGGCTCAGTAAAACAGAATTAAGTGGTCATATGAGAAGAGCAGACTAAGAGGAAGGGAAGAGGGTAAAATGGAGCTTACACAGAAAATAATATTTACATTCAGAGACTGGAGCAATGCAAACACTGAAATTAGCTAAAAATAACCCAAGTAAGAGTGTGGGCCTGACTCCAAAAATATAATTATGTCATGCCCAGAAAGAAAACTTTTATTTTGTGAAGAAGAATGGGGAAACACCTAGGGAAATTTATGGTAAACTATAAAGTCCCACAAATTCTTACAAACGTTAAAAAAAAAAAAAAGAAATAGAAAATGGAGCACTAGAAATAAAGGAATTAAAGAGAAGACCATGTAAACACACACACACACACACACACACGCACACACGCACACAAACAATTCTGTAGATTAAAAACCAAAACAGGAACATGTAAAATAGGTTAAACACACAGAAGGCTAAGGAAACTGCCTATGTAATTAAAGGAAGAGCTGGAGAAACAGGAAGAAATGGATGGAATTAAGTCTATTGTTTTCATAAACCACTGGGATTTGATTGAATGCATAAGTAAATTTGTTTTGCTTGAACAGTGTCAAGTTTAAGAATTGTAAATGAGTTGCATAGAATGGCATTTTTATTTTTAAAAATATACTATTGAAAATCAAAGGAGATAATGCAAGTGAAAGTGTTTTTGATGAAGTGCTCTACATGGAAAGTGTTATTATTATCTTTACCTTGTAATTCCAGTCCTGGTTTCCAGTCCTTATACCTCTGCTCATATCTAAGCAATTTGAATTCATTCTATGGCTAAGATGCCATTATCTTGTATCTAAGGCTCTACTAAATTCCAAATATATTTCATCTCACTGTGTACCTTCTGTTAACTCATTCACAAACCTATCCAGAAAATCCATCAATTTTTCTAGTTTGTCTTTTATTAGAATAAAAATAATTTTCCATGTACTCTTCTCAAAAAAGAGCATGCCTATGTTTAAAATATTTGTATTCCTATTTCAACAGGAAAAAAGAGAGGTTATACAACAAAAGCTCTGTTTTAGTAGGTATAGAAATGCAAGTAAAATAAATGAGTATCACGCATTTTAGAGTTCTGTTATAAATATTCCTACTAAAACACAACTCTGTCTCCCAGTTCATATTAAAAGTGATGAATGGAGAAGTGGTTTGGGTTTTAACTATATGTCTAATGTTCTATTTTTTTTCTTTTTTTTTTTTTTTACATTTATTTATTTTTGAGAGACAAGGAGAGACAGAGCACAAGTGGGGCAAGGGCAGAGAAAGACAGAGACACAGAATCTGAAGCAGGCTCCAGGCTCCGAACTGTCAGCAGAGAGCCCAATGTGGGGCTGGAACTCACAAACCGTGAAATCACAACCTGAGCCGAAGTCAGACATTTAACCGACTGAACCAGTCAGGCACCCCTGACAGTCTATTTTTTTTTTTCTTTTTCAAAAAAAGAAGTGAAAGCAAGGCAAATGTTAAGTTGTTGTTGTTGTTTTTAAGTTGGATGCTGATAGTATGTACTTCATTTTCTTTGTCTACATTTTTCTACATTATGAACCTTTTCTTATTAAAAATAGAAACAGCAAAGGCAATAATTTTAAAAAGAAAGAAATTGTATGATGTAATAAAGATTATAAAATAAGGATAGAATTACTTCACAGAAATATAAGACAATAAAAATCTAGTATACATATAAGTGCCACATTTCCCCTTTCCTTAAAAATTAATTTAGAAAATTTTCAGGCTGCTTACAGGAAAAAAATGTTATAATTAAATCATATGAAATCGCCAGTGTTTGATTATGTTTTGGCCAAAAGAGTTTAAATTTCTTATGATTAACCTATACTAAATATCTCTGACATTTTCAAAAGTTTCATATTAATTACAACTCAAGATAAATCTGCAACCTCAAGTTTTTAATGTAATGGAAACATTCTGTTAAAATTCTAAGATAACCACCTGATATATTTATATAGAATTTATTTCCAATGGATTTATTTATATTAGTTTTTTCTTAGTGCTACCTGTCTTTATGACAACTTAGACATATTTTAATTTTATATGACAGACTCAGCTTAAAAAGAAGTGAGGCTCAACAAGCATAATACGAAACTTAGGCCTTTTACTTTTTTTTTTTTAATTTTTTTTAATGCTTATTCATTTCTGAGTGAGAGATAAACAGAACACGTGCAGAAGAGGGGCAGAGAAAGAGGGAGACACAAAATACAAAGCAGGCTCCAGGCTCTGAGCTGTCAGCACAGAGCCTGATGCAGGGTTTGAACCCATGAACTGTGAGATCATGACCTAAGCTAAAGTCCGACGCTCAACCGACTGAGCCACCCAGGTGCCCCAGCCTTCGCTTTTCCTATCAACAGAGCTGATTTGTTAAATTTTGTGTATAACTTAAAAAGTTGCCTATGTATGGAAAAAAACCACCATCCTAAAATTAGAAAATCTCAAAGGATTCTATGACTGTAACAAGTCAGAATTATCTAGATCATTTGCAGATGAATAAAAAAATGAGCACATTTAATGATTATGTTACTTCTCAAGCAAATTTTGCACATCGAGCAAAGGTAGATGATTTGTCGTATAAATAAAAATAAGTGTATTGTCAATTTTATGAACTTTCCACAAAGATGGAAATAATAATCTAATGGCCATTTGAAATTCCTTCAGAGCCATCTAAAATTCTTTTGAAAATGTTACCAAAGCCATATATGCAAGTTTATTTCATCATGCCCATCAATATTCCAGATATACAAGGCTGATTCAACATTGGAAAATCAAAGTAACCTCCATATTAATAAGCTGATGAAGAAAAATCATATGCATTTTGAATTGACTCAAAAAAATTTAACAAAAGCCAACACCCATTTTCAGCAAGTTAGGAGTAGAGAGGAATTATCTCAATTTGATAGAGACCATCTACATAAACTTGCAGCTAATGTCATACTAACAACTGAAAGACTGAATACATTTTTCCTAAAACAGGGATCAAGGCAAAAGGGTGTGCTTTCACTATTCTGAACAATGGAAATTCCAAGCGAGTGCAATAAGATGAAGAGGAAGACAAAGACAAAGATGAAGAAGAAGAAGAAAAAGAAGAAAGAAGAAGGAGTAAGAAAGAAGAAGAAACAAGAAAGAAGAAAGAAGAAATGGATGGATTAGAAAGAAGAAATGAGGGCACCTGGGTGGCTCAGGGAGTTGAGTGTCCAACTATTGATTTCGGTCCGGTCATGATCCCAGGCTCTTTGGGCTTCATGTTTGGTGTACAGTCTACTTAAGATTTTCTCTCTCTCTCTTTTCCTCTGCCCCTCTCCTCTACTCACATGCTCTCTCTAAAATAAAAAAAAAATAAAAAAGTAAAAAAACAGAGCGCCTGGGTGGCTCAGTTGGTTAACAGTCCGACTTTGGCTCAGGTCATGATCTCACAGTATGTGAGTTCGAGCCCGGCATCAGGTTCTGTGCTGACAGCTCAAAGCCTGGGGCTTGCTTCAGAATCTGTGTCTCCCTCCCTCCCCCTCTCCCTCTCCCCCACTTGTGCTGTCTCTCTCTCTCTCAAAAATAAAGTGTAAATTTAAAAAAAAGAAAAATTAAAAAAAAAGAAGAAATATAACTGATCTATTTGAAGGTGACATAATTGTTCACATAAGAAAATCCCAATTTACCAAATAAAACAATACAAAAAAACCCAAAAATTTCCTATATCTAATAGGTGAGTGTAGCAATTTCACAGGATCAACACAAAAATCAATTGCATTTCTGTATACTAACAATGAGCACGTAGAAATTGAAATTAAAAACAGAACTATTTATAATCACTCTAAAGAAAATTAAATACTTAGGTATGCACTTAATAAAATATGTATAAGGACCTTTAATTTGGAAATTATAAAACGCTGATGAAAGAAGTCAAAGAACTAAATAGAGAAATGTTTCTTGTTTATTGATTGGAAGATTCAACAGAGTAAAGATTTCGTTTCCCCCCATAGTGATTCATAGGTTTAATGAAATTTCTGCCAAAATTCCAGCAAAGTGTTTTGTTGACATTGACAAGTTAATTCCAGAATTTATCTGGAAAAGGACAGACCATAGACTGTACAGGGCCAAGACCAGCTAAAATAATATTAACAAAGCATATAAAGGAGGGAGCATTCTATTTGATATTAAGACTTACTATTTAGCCAAATTAATAAAAATAGTGTGGTATTGGTGGAGAGCTAGATACACTGATCAATAAGATACAATAAAGAACAGAGATATCATATCAATATGCCCAAGTGATTTTTGATAAAGATAGAAAAGCAATTCAATAAAGGAAAGAAAGACTTTTCAACAAGTCTAAAAAATTAGAAATCCATAGGCAAAAATATTAATTTTCATTTAAACTTCATACTTACTCAAAAATTAATTCAAAGTGATCATGATTCTAAATGTAAAATGTAAAACTACACAGCTTTTAGGAAAAATTCAAGAAAAAAATCTTTGGGATCTAGGGCTAGTCAGAGTTTTTAGATGACACAAAAAGTAGTATCATTAAGGAAAAAATTGGTAAATTGGATCTCATCAAAATTAAAAATTTTACTCTGTAAAATCCTATGTCAAGAGAATGAAAACACAAGCTACAGAATTGTAGAAAATATTTGCATACTACCTATCTGGCAAAAGACAAGCATCTCAAGTATATTAAAACCTTTTACAATTTAACAGTAAAAACCTGATAATAAACAACCTGATAATAAAATAGGCAAAAATTACGAAGAGACAGTTTACTGAAAAATATATACAGATATATACAGCTCAAAAAATGCAAATAAAAACACAATGAAATATCACTGCATACCTATCACGAAATAGTAAATCATAAAAATATCAAAAAGCAGGGAAAAGACCAAAGATTCAGGGAAAATGACTATTCTTATATTGATGGTGAAAATGCAGAATGGTGCAATTACTATGGAAAACAGTTACAAAATTTCATATAAGCGTAAATAGGCAATCACCATTAAATCCAGCCATTGTACTCTGGGGCATTCACCCCAGAGAAATAAAACTTATGACACCCAAAAACTTATAAATTAATATAGCAGTTTCATTCATAATAGTTTTATTCATAATATAATTCATAAAACCTGGATAGCTACATACTGGAAATATCAGATGTCATTTAACATGTGACTTTAGAAACAACATGTGAATGATTAAACTATTACATGTATGTCATGGAATACTATTCAGTAATAAAAACCAAATTACGGACGCAAGTAACAACTCTGAAGAATCTCCAGGGTATTACGCTGAGTTAAGAGTGGTAATTCTAAAAGACCGCATGCTGTATGATTCCATTTGTATAACATTTTGAAATGACAAAATTTCACAAATAGTGGTTGCCAGGAGTTAGGTGACATGGTGGGTAAAGGCACAGGAAAGAGAGGTGGGTGTAAATATCAAAGGATAAGAGCTACATGAGCAATCCTTGTTAGGAAACGACTCAGTATCTTGACTATGGTGATGAATAAATATATCTATACATAGGACAAAATTACATAGAACTAAATGTACAAACCCAATTTGAAATGAGTATAGGTAAATCTGGCAAATCTGAATTAGGTGAGTAAACTGTATCAATGTCAACACCCTGATGTGATATTCTGCTTTAGTTTTTGCAAAATTTTACAATCTTGGAACACTGGATGAAGAGTATAATGAGATATCTGTATTATTTTTTACAATGCATAGAATATTTACATTTGAAAGACAAAAAAAAACAATATATTTTCAATGGTATTGCCATTTTTCTCCCAGCTTTATTTGTAAGACTCTTTTTAGGTCTTAATTTGCAAGATAATTTTATATTGGGTAACTTTACTTGGAGAAAATTATTTATACATAGGTACATACGCATTCACTGTATTAGGTGATAGATTATTATAATCTACAACTGACAACAAATTGTGTTATCACTGATTCCCATAAGCTATGACATAAACTCTACATTTTCATATATTAGGCCTTAACTTTTTTAGTATTTTATAGGCACCTAAAAACATTCCATCTGAAGAAAATCTTTCCTAAAAGACCATGTAGTAAAGTCAGACAGTTAGCTGGTACATCAGGCACCACCTTCGTGACAAGTGAAATTGCTGAGCATTGGAGTGAGTATATAAATGAGCCAGGGCTCTTGAAGGCAGTGCAATCAATCTCACTTTAAAATGAATGGGTTATCTTGATGATAGTTTTGTTTGTGTGTTTGGTACTCAACGGAATCCTTTTAGATAAGTAAAACTTGGAAGTAGTCATTCTGTCTCTTTTCTCTTAAACAATCAAACATCTATCGATAAGCTAGTTTTCAGAACTGAACTTAATTTGTTTAATCTCTTAACATCAAACTTATTTATAACGCATAGAAAGAAAAAACAAAACAGTGAGGACTCTGCTCATCTCACTCCAGTTATGTTAAATTATGTATCCGCAGAACATCCACACCGTAGGCTTTGCAGACATAAGTCAGACTACACATGTCCCCAAAACCATCTCCTTTCTCTCCTCCTATAAATTCTAAGACCTTCACAACTAATATTGGTGGGAGGGAGTACTGGGTAATCTACAGCTTTTAATTATCTGTGCCATTGCTGCACTCCTATCATTAGCCTCGTGATAAGTAGACAAGTGGGGAAATCTATATTCATGATGAATGATATAGTCTGTATCTCTGGGGAAAGGGGATGAGCCAATTAACTTATTCAAGGGAGAGCCTTAGCCACAGTTAAGGCAATCTTAGCTAACCTTCCTACAGATCCACAACAACCATTGGCAAAGATTTGTTTTGGTGCCAAACACTTCAAGAAAGAGAAAATGAGTATTAATAGCTTGCAACTAGTTGGAGGAACTTAGCAGATAATTTGAAATAGAAAATATTTTTAATTAGCTAACAGTGAAGAACTTAAATGATAATAATAATAAATAAAGCCATACTGTGAGTGGCTTAACATTTCATTCCAAGTTTTTATTTTTCCTCACTTTGGCTAATTGGATCATTTCCACATGAATGAAATACATGCTAAATTATTTACAGATAATTACATGGCTATGCTGTTGCTAAAATATTAAGACACAGTTGTCCCACAGGAAACATTGCAACAGACATAGTCACATCAAGAAATGAATAGCCAAGGAGGTAATGAAGGGGAATTATAAGAAAAGCCTATGCAACTAGAGGTAGTATTATTAAAATTAATTTATTTTTAAAAATATTTTAGGCACTTATTTTTTTCATCCCTCCACTTTTCTCTTCAAAAATAATGGCTCAAGTATCCACCCCTTAAATTTACTTAATCTGAAGACTTCCATCAGTGTGAGACAACAAATCCTTTTAAATAAGATTCATAACCAATATTCCACTCCCAATGAACATGCTATCAATCACAACTGTAGAAAGGAGAGGTTCTATTTTCTATAGTTTAACTAAAATGAGCCAGCTTTTCATTTAATTATGCCATTATTAATATCTAAACAAAGTGTTGCAGATCACATTAGTGGACATTGAAACTGAGTGCATGTCGACTAATCACAAGTGGTAATTTTAGGTTTTGCATTCCTCAGACACTGTGGGCACTAATTAAGTACATTTGTGCATCATTGATCTTTAGTTAACAGTTCATTTGATGCTATTTTTTGAGCTAAGAAATTGTGTATTAGGTAAGAGATGTAACCTAAGAAACAGCAATTCCTCACATTTTAAGTCATTATATGGGCAAATAAAATTTATTATATTACGTGTCTGCAATCTATTCTTCCTACTATCCATCTCCAATTCCTAAAAACAATTCTGTTTCTCTCTGTTGACTTCACTGCATTCCTCCATCATTCAAGGGGGGTTTAATCAGCCTAGTTAAGGGACTTGTGTGATTTAGAATCAGTAGAAAGGAGAGGTACACAACCCTCTAAGCTGGGATGTAGGATTTTTCATAGATATGGATATTAGTATATTCCTATACTAAAATTTTTTTAAGTTGAAAAATTAAAAAAAGAATTTAAACAGAACAAAAGGGGAGACAAAATGGAGAAAAAGAGCCTTAAATCTAAGTTTTCAGGTGAAATTTGGGGGTTATTTTATTATCATTTTGTTTTCTATGTTATCAGTTATTAGTTTGGGAGTAAAGCTTAAATATAAAGACTTCAGGGGCACCTGGGTGACTCAGTCAGTTAAGCGCCGACTTCAGCTCAGTTCAAGCCCAGCATCAGGCTCTATGCTGACAGCTCAGAGGCGAGAGCCTCGAGCCTGCCTCAGATTCTGTCTCCCTCTCTCTCTGCTCCTTCTCCACTCAGGTTCTATGTCCCTCTGTCTCTCAAAAATAAACAAAAAAATAAATAAATAAGAAAGAAAGAAAGAAAGAAAGAAAGAAAGAAAGAAAGAAAGAAAGAAAGAAAGAAAGAAAGAAAGAAAGAAAGAAAGAAAGAGAAAGAAAGGACTTCAGCGAATCTGCAAGTTAAGAAAAGTACTGAAGAGTAGGTGAAGAGAGCCCTTTTCAGGAAATAATACTATAGATTATGAATAGGCTTACTTTTGATCATTTCTTAGAGATGTCAGTAAACACTAAAATGATTTTTAAGTATTTTGGAGCAGAATAGTTATTTCCCACCTTATCGCCTTATCCTGCAACTTCTCTTTTGCCTAGAAATAGAAACATGAATGGCCTCTTGAAATGAAAAGGTTCCTCTCCTTCTTGATTTGCTTTGTAATTGTAGAAGTGCTCATCTCCTTCTTGCCCTTACTTCCAGACCCATCACTAGGAGATTTCAAATCTTGGTTTTTCATGCCATACTCCAGCAAAAGGAATAAGGGCCCTTGGAGAAAAAATTGACTCTAGGACTTGGGCAGGAAATATGCAAAATCTCCCCGGAGCATACTGTAGTTATGGTAAGTAAGAAAATGTTCTGATGATGATGATGATGATGATGATGATGATGATAAAATGATATTAATAATAATAAATAAAAATACACAATGATGGTAATATGTCAAAGAGAAGCAGGAGCCAACTAAAAAAGCTCCGAAGGACCGAAACTGGAATAATTACAGCAACAAAATACAGTACTGGATTATTATCCAAAGTATAACATAAATGTAGAGTCCATTCCAATAACACAATAAAAAAGTGAAGAATTTAATAAATATGGGAGAAGAGGCAAATCTCCCACACAGAAAAATACAATTAATTTGTGTAGATACTTCAGAATTTAGGAGGTGAAGTATAACTCTCTACTCATTAAGTCAGAGCCACATATAATGATGTCCTTCCAAAGAGTACAGTATGGAAAGGAAAAAAAAATTTTTACAGTGGAGAAACCTGACAACCTCTACTTCAGCCAGATGATTACAACAGTCACACACCATGTTGATAGAATGCACCTTTGATGGAGCATGAGGAAATGTCACTTTATCTTTGTGATCTTCTTCCCCCACCTAACTGACTACAACCTAACCCTGAAAAAAACCGTCAGACCAAATACCAACTGAGGGACACTCTCAAAACACCTGACTGTATAACTCTATACTTTCAAGGTTTTCAGAACCAAAGTCTGAGAAACTGTCACAGCCAAGAGAAACTTAAGGAGACACAACTAAAGGTAATAGAGTGTCGGAGGTGGGATCCTGCAACAGAAAAAAAGGGAGAAGAGGAGTCATTAGGTATAAACTAAGGAAATATGAACAAAGTATGGGCTTTCCTGTGTAATAATGTATCTATATTGGTTCATTATTATAAATGTAACATACTAATGTAGAAGACAAATAGGGAAACTAAGTGTGATGTATATGGAAACTCTGTACTATCTATATAATTTTTCTTTGAATCTAAAACTTTCTTTAAATTACAAACTTTACTTAAAAAAATCACATGGGAAACTTCATAAAATACCTCCTATTGTTGTCACTTTTTAAAAAATAGCACATAATTACTATGACCCATGGCTTTCTATATTTTCCTTTCATATTTACCTGCAATACAGATAGAAACGTTAAGGTACAACTTCTGCCTTGCCACCAGGAGAAAACAGGCATCAACATACAGGACAATACATCAGGATGGGGAAGTAGAAACATGAGAAGAACCTGAATTCATGATAGTATTACTGAACTGCCTTTTTAACATCTGAACTTCCTACCTTCAGACTTCTTATATCCTGAAACAAATAAATGCCCATCTCTTTATGTGATGAATACTCCAAAGGACCAGCAAACGTACCACATGAGAAGAAAGGCCAAGGACTATTGTTCCATCATAAACGTCATATTACAACAGTTCCCAATACGTTTCCTTTTATGCCCCTCGTAACACAATCTCAAATGTCCAAATGCAGCAATTACCTCACACAGAAGAGGTAGTGCTAGGAAGGAGAAAGCAGCTGATCCTGCCTCCCAAACCACTGAAGGCTTTCTAAGGCTGCATCAAGCCTGGCTTGGGAGAGAGAAGAAAGTTTTATTTAGTGAGGTGGTCAGGAATTTTGTATTGTAATGTACCACCTGGAGTTGTATTACACCAGACTACACTTTTGTGTTCTTGAATTGATCTTTAGATTATCTCAAAGTTATGAGAAGGTTTTAGGATTTCCCCAAATTTTTATCCAAGAGAAGAGAAAGAGTGAGTCTCAGGAGCGGGACTGAAGAGGCAGTGGGAACCCATTTACAGTTGTTCATGTGTTGCCTGCCAAGTCCAGACCATTGAGTAAATCAGTTGCATAAGGTGTTCAGGAAACTTGGGAAGAGCCCTGCCTTCCGGTAGCCCATGTTTTCCAAAACTCTTAAGGAAAGCAGTAAGAAGAGCTTATGTATATACCTACTTGCGACAAAAGGGAGATGGCCTATATCTCAACAACAGCAACAATGACAAAAATTTCTAATGTGTTGGTATACAGTGAAGACTTAAAAATACTAAAAATAAAACAGTCTAAGCTCCTGCTTACCGAGTTTAATTTATAGATTGCCTCCTCTTCTGAATGATTTTTATCACTAAAACCTTCTAATCTTTTTTCTTCTACACACCTTAAAATTAGTATTCATTTCTTTCTGGTTTAACTTATTTACATATAAATAAAGGGTATCTCTCTCTAAGGGAGAGAGGGATAGATGAATAAGACTGCTTGGTGATCCTGTCAATAGAAAAGCATCATAAGGGAAGCAAGTTAGCAAAGTAGCACTGATACAGACCACTTGGAGAATTTGACCATGATTTAGTAAATCTGAAACCATACTGAATTTGTTAAACTTTAGAATATTTTAATAAAACCTAAAGTATAATATCCTAAGATGTAAACTATCATTAAGAAACTACTACTAAGGAAACATAACTACCATATGATTCAGCAATTTCATTTCTGGGTACACACCCAAAAGAAAGGAAAATACTCCCATGTTTACTGCAGTATCATTCAAAATAGCCAAGGTATGGAAACAATTCAAGGGCTAATCGATGGATGGATGAATAGCAAAATATGTTGCATATATATACAACGTAATATTATTCAGCCAATGAGAAAGAGGGACCTCCTGCCATTTTCAACAACATGGGAAGACTTTGATCACTTATGCTAAGAAAATAAGTCAGACAGATGTAGACAATTACTCCACGATCTCTCTCATCTGTTGAATCTAAAAAAGCTAAACTTGTGAAAGCAGAGAGTAAAATGGTGGTTACCAGGGGATGGGGAATGGGGATTGTGTAGATGTTAAACATGAAATGTTATAAACTTACAGTGGGTAGTAAAAAATTGCTCGAGGCCTAATGCACAGTATAGTGAAATAGACAAAAATACTGTGTTATAATCATCAAGCTTGCTAAGAAACTAGAACTTAATTACTCTAACCATTAAAACCAAAAGGTGGTTATGTAACGATAGTGTTGATTATTCCTACAATGGTGATCAGTATTACAGTATATAAATCTATCAAATTAACACATTGTACACATTAATTTTACACTGTTTACAATGTTATATGTCAAATATATTTCAATAAAAAAAGAATTTATGGAAAAAAAAGAAAATCAGTCAATCTCTTTGAAACAAACTCTTAAGTAATGTATGGCATAAATGCCAAATGAAGAAATAAAGCCACAAATATGGGGTATGGGTGACCAATTCTGAAACTGTTCTACACATTTACTGGGTATAAATAATTACATAAATGGAAACTAGATGCCTGGATCCAAGTTTTTCACTGTCAGAAGGGAAAGCTGTAGAAAAGCATGAGTAAAAACCTACAATAAACTCTTTGGTACTAGATTAGATTTGGAGACATTACTATGAACTTGTATTTAGCTTATATATACTAAAGCACATATATACTTGTATATATGTATGTATATACATATATACAAGTACATATATACTTGTATATATGTGTATATATACATAAACATGTATATATATATATGTACATATATATATGTATATGTACAGATGTTAAACATTTAAGGTTACAAACTTATAGTGGGTAGTAAATAATTGCTCGAGACCTAATGCACAGTATAGTGAATATAGACAAAAATATTGTATTATAATCATCAAACTTGCTAAGAGACTAGAACTTAATTACTCTGTTAATATATATATATATATATATATATATATATATATAACTCTAATAGTATATATATGTGTATATATATTACTCTAATAGTATATATATATGTGTGTGTGTATATACACATATGTATACATACACGTATATATATACACACACACACACACATACACACACACACACACACACACCCAGATTGGTAAATACAGAAATAAGCACAGATAGGTCTGTGTACATATTTTGGCATACATGCATGCACACACACACATACATGCACACACACATGCACACACACACACACACACACACACACACACAGTTTGTCTGTCCTGCTAGAGAGCCTATAAGCTTTGATACCTAGTAGCAATGAGCATACCCAGTGCCCAGCTCTTACTTGCTAAATAACATTCTTCAACTTTTTTTGAAAAATAGCTGATTATAGGCAAGGGTAGGGAAAAGACAAGATAAACCTGAAATATCCTGTAATACCAGAAAATAGAATTAAAAAAAATAGAGGAATGGGGGCATGTGAAAGGAAATAAGAGCCACCCTGAAAGAGTTCCCAATGGCTACATCTGTTATAATTTGATCAATAAAAAAGTAGTAGTATTGAATTATAACTCACAGTATAAAATAAATATATATGAGTTATATTGATATAAAGAAGTAATTTGAAAGGGAGGTGAGCAGAGATAAATCCTCCTTATGAAAGAATTAAATATAACATGTATTAAATATTATATTTAACATATATAAATATATATTTAATTCATACACACACATACACCCCTACCCCCTGTAGGAGTTGGAGCTTAATTCTCCTTCATCCTGAGCGTGGGCTAAGCTTCACAACTTGCTTTCAAAATATGGAAAGGGAAAAATGTGGAAAGGGAAAATTAGTAACAACACTATTGGACAACCTAGAAGACACTACTTTATTCAAGTGATCAAGATTAAATAATCACATGTGCATAAAATGTGATGTGACATGATATGCAAGTCACTTTACCTCTGTGGTATTATTTCTAATAATCCTAACCCCTGTCTAGTGATGAGAAAAATATCGGACAAACCCAAACTGAGGAACATTCTACAAAATGGCTTGCCAGCACTCCTCAAACTTTCAAGACAATGGAAAAAAAACAAAAAAGAAAAAAGAAAAAAAATAAGTAAAGACTAAAAACACATCACAGACCACTGGAGACTAAGAAGACATGACAAGCTAATGCAATATGGTATCCTGGGTTGCACCCTAAAACAGAAAAATGTAAATTTTAAAAAGGTGAAGCAATTTTAATTAAGCCTAGAATTTAACATAGTGTTGTTTGTTTCTTAATTTTGATAAATGTATGATAGCAATGTAAGAAAATAACATCAGGGAAAACTGAGTCTAGGTGAGTAGTACTCTTGCAAGTTTCTTTAAAAATCTAAAAACTTTCCAAAATAAATTTTCAAAATAAAAAAAATATGTAATTATATAGATAATATTACAGTTTATTTATTTATCTATTTAAACCACAAGTATTTGACTAATAGGTAATTTATCCTAAAACCCCTTTGGAGTACTTTACATATAGTTTCAGTGTGTTGAGGAGATTAGATACATACTGGGATTCCTTTTTCCTGCACATTATAGATTAGCATTGCCCAGTACGACTTTGTGATGCTGAAAATGTTCTTTACCTGTGCTTTCCAATATTGGAACCACTAACTACACAGGATAATTGAGCACTTGAAATGTGAATAACGAGACTGAGAAAATGTAGTTAACTTAATTTTTATTTAACAACCACAGGTGACTGATTAGTGGCTACTGTACTGGACGACACAATTCTGGATAATCCATCAGATGCATGTTCCCTTAAAGCAAGGAACCACCATCCTAATTAACTTTATATATTTTTTAAAAATTTTTAAATGCTTATTTATTTTTGAGAAACAGAGACAGGGTGGGGGAGGGGCAGAGAGAGGAGGAGACACAGAATCCAAAGCACTCTCCAGGCTCCGAGCTGTCAGTACAGGGACCAACACAGGACTCGAACTCATGAACTGTGAGATCATGACCTGAGCCAAAGTTGGACGCTCAACTGACTGAGCCACCCAGGTGCCCCTAATTTTACATTTTTAACAGAGCTGCTTAAGCACATTAAGCCAACAAATATTATGTTAAAGAAAGAGAAATGCTATCACTTTAACACATACAAACAGAAAGATGAACAACCATAATTGTTAGTAAATATGGCCATTTCAAATTGAAGTGTATCTGATACACAGAGAAGTGCATTTGATATTTAGATACGTTACAGTTTTTCTCTAATCCTAAGAAGTTGCTGTTTTCTTGCTTCTGCGCTTCTGGATGAAGCATGCTGTCTTGAGCTGGGTTATCTTATGTTCTCTGTTTTCTTGAGATACAGTCTGATGTGACCTGATGAAATGTGACATGCTTGTCACTTTTTGTTAAAAGTGAGTATAAATGGGCAAATATCCATGTAACTAGAATGTTTTCCCATTACTCGTTCCTGGCAGGTAATAGTCTACCAGCAGAGCTCTACATGAAAAAAGCATCAGCATTAAAAAGCAGCTGATGCCTAAACAAAAACAGTTAAAACATTAAATTCAAGAAAGAGACTGCTTCTACATTCTCAGGATTCTGTCTTGCTTCACCAGAGTCTTGTTTCAAAGGCTGAATAATAATTACTTCTTAAGCAAATGATCAGAATATATATATGGAATGAGATGAGGAAAAGATAGGACCAGATGAACTAAACACCAGTATTGCTTTTTTGTGGAAAGCTTATTTAGTGAAAAGGGACAGAAATTGTACAGACAGTGTATGATGTATAACTAGAATTGTTTCTTATTAGAATACTTTTCTGACTTGTCCGGGAGGCATTATACTTTAAGCCATGTTCTTAGTGATGCAGAAAATTTCTACTTATAATGCCGTATGAATTCCACCTTCTACTATTATGAAAATGAGGAGTAACAGAAAGATCCTCCATTTTCTTTCTGTCACTCTCAAAAATATTAAGGTAATAATATGAAAAAGTATTTATCTAAATGGCCATCTTTTTTTTAAAGTCCATGCAAGGCAAGAAATAGCCCAATGCAATTTGATTTAATTTATACATGGTTGACAAAAGATAACATATGGCTGAAAAAATGTATTTTAGCTAGTGAGAGTAAAACTAGAAACGATTTCAAGGAGGCCAAATATTCTAGATTTACCTTTAACTGTCACAGATAAAAAGGATTAATTAATGAAGCCTGCATTCAATAGATAAAGGGTTCCATCAGTACTTTGTTAATTTTCTTAAAAGAAAAAGATAGTCCAGGTTGAATTTCCTCCTTAGCTTGAAATGGATTCCAGCTCTTCTTAATATCAGGAGAAACAGAAAAACCAGAATATAAAAGCTAAAAATTAATCATAAATATTACATCAGTAGCATCCTTTAAAAACTGCCTAAATATGTAATGTATATTTAAAGTCATGAATCTCATATATGTCACAAGAAATCATCTAGAACTTTTTTTTAAAAAATTGAAGAATCTGAAACCTGTTATAGTTCATATGATTTATGGCACAAAAGAATATTAACACTATACAGTGCTACATTAGTCAAATTAGATTCCATGCACATAATGATTGAATACAATCTCTTATATTATTTATTCTTTTTATTTTTCAGTGGAAACCATGTAAATTTACCATTTACTTTAAATGTCTTCTCAACATTGTGTGAGACAACCTTAATGACACTTATGATGTAGGTAGAATTTCCATAAAGGATAAAATAGTTATATTCATCAAAGGAAATAACATACAACTTTGGAAAGATTCACTAAGAAACAGTCTTACAGATGTTATGAAAATGTCAGAGCCCACAATAATAAATGACAACCCATAAATGAGATTTGAGGTTTGATGAAAAAAAAAATGAAGATTAACCACCCCCCAAAATGCTTTAAGAATTTCAAGTGGTTCTTATCAAATGCGTCAAAAAATAAGCGGTTATTAAAAACCTGAAAAAATTATTTTTAAAGTTAAATTGTTTTCTCAGAAGATGTAGATATTTCTGCATGATAAAATTAAGATTCTGACAACACCTCCACAATTTCTCAGGATTAAAAAAAATGTTGTTTGGACATCGGACAGTGAAAATATGGATAACTGGGGAGGAAACAACAGAGGAAAAGAAAAGAAATAGAATGGGATTGATCAAATTCTAAAAGAGGGTAAAAGCAGGACAGCAGATACAAGAGACCAAAAGATCCAAATTTACAGATTGACCCATGTACACAGTGAATGTACAATGCATCTTCAAAAATGATGCAATCTTGATATTTAAAAGGACCATTAAGGATTACGGTGAGGTAACAGAAATAAACCATGACAAAAGATCCACAAGCCTGATAATGTTCCCTTCCATTCTGTCCACTGTCCAACTCCCCAGATCCTAAACTGAACCAAAACTGAAGAGCCCTCCTGCTCTACCCACTTCAGCAGAAAAGTCCTATGGATGGGCATTTGTCCACTTCAGTTCCTCTGGGCAACGATGGCTAGGTCGGAAACACACCCACACAACCCTCCCATAATCCAGATCCTCAGCTGTACAGCCCACAATGTGACATGTGATACATGGGACTCTCTGGACAAGCTTTCTATAGAAACAACAAAATGAACATGTATGTATAGCAGGAACATATGTACATATATATATGTATATCTTATATATATATACACACATATAGCAGGAATAAATTATTAATAAATTCAGCCAATTAATATTCAAATATTAGAGGTCACTACCTGTCAGAGGCTCAGTATTTTAAGGGCCTAAATGGGGAAGCATCCTTGAATATCAACTCCTACTGAGAATAATAGTAGCTAGAGTACTCTGAAGAAAGAAAGATTCTGGGTTTGGTGCTACTATGTAAGGAAAGAGTAAAGACACAAAGAGAAGGAGGGAGGGAGGAAAAAAAAAGAAGCAAAAAACTAACATATTATAACTCTAACCATGTGCAAATATCAAGAATTTTAGAGAAGGAAAAGCCAAATCACTAAGCAATAAAAGCTAACTTATGTTCACTAGCAACCTGACATACAGAATCAGGAAGAAGACTTCCTTCCATTGATTCCCTGGCTTAATACAATTGACAGAGCTTAAGTGAAAAATTTTTACATTTTGTTAACTAGTTTAATCAATGGAAGAATGTCATATATAAGACACCACATACAACAAAGGCATAACTGAATAAAGCTAATTTTGTTAGAAAAAAAATAACTACATTAACAGCTTTTTAAGTGCCAGCTACATTATGGATGCCTTACTGAGTGATATAACTCATAACAGAGGTGAAGAAAAGAAATTCAGAAATGTGAATTAACTTCCAAAGTCAAAGAGGTGGTCTTTTCATCCAGGTCTATTTGAAATCAAGATTCAAGTGCCTTTTTCTTTGCTGTAATTGACTCTCTTTCCACAAACTTGATTGATGTTCCATTTCACTGTGAACATAATCTGAACTTAATTTCTCATTAAAAAGCTGACTGCATTCTTCTAGAGGCAAGTCCAAATATATATGTGGAATATTGATCCATTAATTAGTACTTAAGCATTACAACTCAAATTTTTCAATCATGAGAGTTGTCTGCACTTTTTTTTTTCCAATTTCTGCACTCTCATTCTCTAGTACTCTAATCAGAATATATCTCTCCCCACTCTACAAAACTTTGCTAAATCCAATAGTTAATTCTTAATCACATCTTAATTTACCTGTTAATAGTAACTGACAGTTGATTCTCTCCTTCATGAAACAGTTTCACTTGTGTTTCTTTCTCAGTCTTTGTTCCTTCTCATCTCCTCAACTTTAAATATTGGCATAACTTAGGGCTCATTCTTTGGTCTTTTTTTCTCCACTCACACGCTTTGGTCTTTTTCTTCTCCACTCCTCAGGGTATATATGTGTTTATGTGTGTTTATATATACACACATACAAACACATACACTCTATATATTTGAGAATTTCTCTCAAATTTATATATCCAGTGTGGATTTCTCTTCTTACCATCAGAGTCATGGATCCAAATCATCAATTAGACGTTTAATAGGTATCTCAAATATGTACCTTAATGTACCCAAAAATAAACTCTTAATCTACACCCCCCAAACTTGCTCTTCTCAAAGTCTTGCATCCCCAGTTTCTACTGTCTCAGGAAATGGCAACTCTCTTGAGTTGCTTCACAAACCTAGTGTTCTCCTTGACTTCTTATTTTCAGATAAGACATTCAATCTATCAGCAAATTCTGCCTCCAATAATATAGAGAATACAAACACATATCTCCACCTCCATTACTACTATCATCATCTCTGTCTTAAGTTACTGAAATAATAACTGGTCTCTCTCCTTTATCACCTGATATATATTCCATTCTCAATACATGTAATGCTTCTAATGCATAAAGTGCATTCTATCACATCTCTCTTCAAAATTTTCCAGTGGCTTCTCAAATGCAAAACCCCAAATCCTTATGATGGCTCATAACCACTTACATATTTAAGTACCCGACTCTTCTCTGGTCTCATTTTCTAGTATTTATTTTTTATCCATCTGCTTCAGACACAACTCTGGACTGCTCCTCGAAAATAGGAAGCATCTTCCTTTTCCTTTACTGCTCTGCCTGAAATGATTTTCCCCCAGCTATCCTACATGGCTTGTTGCATTACCAACTTTGGATTTCTTATAAATATCACTTTATCCATCATACCTTTCCTTTTAAAGTATTTTTTATTATTTATTTTGAGAGAGAGAGAGAAGAGCAGAGAAAGAGCGAGAGAGAACGAAAGTCCCAATCGGGCTCTGCACTGTCAGCACAGAGCCTGATGTGGGACCTGAACTCACGAACCATGAAATCATAACCTGAACCAAACAGTCAGATGCTTAACCAACTGAGACACACAGGCACCCCTATCCATCATATCTCTCTTGATGACAATTTTAAAAACAGTATCTCACATTCTCTATCCCCCTTCTCTGCTTTATTTTTCATTATAGTACTTATTGCATATTTTTAGTTGCTGTTTCTCTGAATAAAATAGAAGTTATTTAAAGAGAAATTTTTATCTCTCTTATTAACCATTCTATCCCCAGTTCTTCCAATACATGCCAGTTACATGGGTGTTCAATATATTTCTGATGACTAAGTACTTGATATGTGAATAACAAATAGCCATTTGATTATAATTTGGCTTACCTAAGATACCACATACCTACTGTGGTTTCTTCAGCCAGTTGCATATTTAAACTTCTGATTCAAAATCTACAGTGCAATGATCATGTTTGTCTGTGGCATTTTAATTTCTTTTTTTTTTATTTTTTTAATGTTTTATTTATTTTTGATACAGAGAGAGACAGAGCATGAACAGGGGAGGGTCAGAGAGAGAGGGAGACACAGAATCTGAAACAGGCTCCAGGCTCTGAGTTGCCAGCACAGAGCCCAATGAGGGGCTCAAACTCACGGATCGTGAGATCATGACCTGAGCCAAAGTTGGACGCTTAACCGACCGAGCCACCCAGGCGCCCCTGTGGCATTTTAATTTCAAGAAAGTCAGCCAATGTTTGTTTGTTCCCCTATACAAAATCACTGTGCTAAGTATTCTGGAATAAAAATGTAAGAAAAACATGTCTTTGCTCTCAAAGAACTTATTTTTCAATGGAAAATACAGCCCAAGCATCATTTACCTTATAGATAAATGGAAGGAAACACATGTATGAACTCTATTATTAACATCTCTTCATAGATAGACAGCATGGGTAGGGAATATAGTCATTGTTATTACATGCTAGCTTTGAGACTTACATTATACGTTTACAGGAACACATGCTTAGAATGTAATGATTGAAAGCTGTGATCAGAACTTTAAATACTATGGAGTACATAATGCATGATATAAACATTAAACTTTGTGAGGTGCAATTTAGCACAGTAATTCCAAAATTCTATTTCTTCTAAACACATTGTAGATCAAATCAAGTACAGAAAGAAAAATCATACAAAAACCAAATGTACCACAGGGCCCAGGAACAACCAATTTGTGATTTCTGATCCAAAGGAATTATAGCATACTTAGGTTTTTCTTCTTTGTCATTAACCATCTTTTTTTAAAAAGAGTGATAGTTGAGAAATGGTTTACATGAGATACAAAAAAAAAGCGTGGACAAGGATCAAAAATTTTTCAATATTTATCTACCTCTATCATGGGGAAGAAGGAAATGTGGGTCTAAACAAGTCTAATTTTCAAGGAGGAAACAATGTTATGGAGTAGTATAATTTATCTAATTGCTTTACCTTGAGATTAATAAAAGGAGAGGGGAGAGAAGGGGTGAGAAGAGAGAAGTAAAAGAAGAGGAAGAAGGCAAAGATGATCCCAATAAACTTTCATTCCCTTTGTTCTTCAACTCTTGTCGTCACATATGGCAATAAAGTGGTTTGTGGTTTGCAAGCACTAATAAGTAATGCTCCTTTTCATTTTTTTTATTCATTAATTCATTCAACAAATAATTTTCAGTACTTGCTACATGCAAGGCATTGTGCCCACCTCTAGGTCATCTAGAGAATATTACACATGCTTCCTGCCTTCGTGTAACAATGTAGTAGACCTTCTCCCAAGTAAGGTATGCCCAATCCCAAATGCTAAATGATGACCTGTGTTTTAAACCAAGTATTTATTTTCTGATGAAAATAAATGACATCGATTTATCAAGCATCAGTTGCTTATAAAGTCATTTAATGATAATCAGTTACATGTAGTCAGATTACTCCTAGATAAAAAATAAAGTCTTATTTCTAGAATAACAGCTCAATGCATCTGTTGGGAAAACTTGGCCCATAATAGTCCTAACCAAACACTGTCATTCTTTGGGAACTGACTAGATGATTTATTTTTTTTAATCCTTAAAAATATGTTATTTATTTTTGAGAGACAGAAAGAGAGAGAGCATGAGCTGTGGAGGGACAGAGAAAGAGGGAGACACAGAATCCGAAGTAGGCTCCAGGCTGTGAACTGTCAGCACAGAGCCCCACGTGGGGCTGGAATCCATTAGCCGTAAGATCATGACCTGAGCCAAACAAAGTCAGATGCTTAACCAACTGAGCCACTCAGGTGCCCCCTGACCAGAGCTGTTTTAATCCCTCTTTGTTCTGTCTTCCTTTCAAATGCTACATATAATATATATGTATTTTAAAACCTATGGACACAATAGATAAGTTACGAGTTTGGATTAATTGTGAAGATGAGAAAAATTCACTTGAGAGAGAGCAGCTACAGTGGACTAGACAAGCACTTGATAGGAAGAAAGATGGTCAGTGTCTTTCTAGGATAGAAAGCAACATGACAAAAAGGCACTGCCTTACATGGACATGATGCAGGGTCTGAAGTGGCATAGCACAGCCTGTGTACGGGAGCTATGATTAGATGCTAGGAATGAGTCTATATTCTGCAGGATTTGGGATGTCATTTAAGAGAATTACATGGAGAGCAGTCACGGTGATTTTTAATACAAAGTGGCAATAATAAGCAGAATAAATTAGGTGAGCAACTGATTAAACAGAGGATAGCTGATCAAGACAGCCAACTAATTCTCTGAAAGCCATTTTCCTAAAGGACACTTTTCTGGCAGAAAGGGATGCAGTTTGCCAAATGACCAATTCACTTAATGACCAATTCACCAAATTGTTTTAGCCCTCCCCCCGCCAAATGGATTTTATTGATTACTTACAAAATGCACAATAATATCTGTTGTAGTGGAAGGTTTCAACAGGCGTTACAATTATTTTCCTCTCAGATATTTGGTTTTCCTATAGTCATTTTGCTCAGCTTTTTTTTGTTCCAGTTATTATATCAGAAAGATCATCACATGATTTGCTTTTCCGTAGTTACTATTTCTTAAATAAAACGGACCAGTCTCTTCCAGACATTTTTAATTCATGTACGATCTTCCTCCCTTAATATAGAGATTTTTAAATGGATCTATCAAATTAATTGTTCATATTTTTCCTATCTCACAAATCTTGTGCATACCATTCAGTATCATATACATAAAATGGTAAATTTGTGCAAGTGAAATGTAATAGCTGTTTAATTTTCTGTTTACATAATTTGTCAGTCAGCAAACAAATTTTATGTGTATATGTTTATTTTCACATATCACTGTTAACTTTCTCATTTGTCAAAATTCTTAACCCATGAGAGTTGTACTCCAAATAAGACACATACTTCATGTAAATTAGTACAGACATAAATTCACAAAAATAGAGAAAACAATCAACTGTACTCAAGTGAAAGTCTACCAATTTTCATTTAAAATGTTGATTATTCAAGAAGTGCTCAGAAGTGACATTGCCAAGATGGCAACGTAGGTTGTTCCCAACTTCACTCTACCTCACAGAAGAACAGTGAACAACTATTCATAGACAAGACAGCACTGACAGAATCATAGAATATGGGAGTGAGGCTCCCACAGAATATGGGAGTGAAGTACTCCCTGCATCACGGAGACCAAAACAGGCCACATTAGAAGGGTAAAAGGACATGCTGATCACCTGGATGCTCCCCCAGGCCAATGCAGCACCACACTGAGAGGTCCCCCCTGATCCTACAGTTCCTCCATATGGAAAAGAGGTTCTAGGGTGGATATCAAAGTCCCCAGCATTGTGGGTCACTTCTTGGGAGGTCCTACTCCGGTCTTGTCCCATGGGGATTGTGAGGAAATCTGCATGGCTTGACCACTGGGTAACTGTGAGATGTGGTGGGAAAGAGAAGTAAAAGTGTAAAATTTAGGAATTCTGTTAAGGATATTTTACGTAAGCTTGGTGGTAACCACAAGAGAAAAACCTATTGTAATTAGATAAAAGTCAATGTTAAAAAAAGCCAAAACATATGATACGAAAGGACATCAAAACATACGAAAGGGGCGCCTGGGTGGCGCAGTCGGTTAAGCGTCCGACTTCAGCCAGGTCACGATCTCGCGGTCCGTGAGTTCGAGCCCCGCGTCGGGCTCTGGGCTGATGGCTCAGAGCCTGGAGCCTGTTTCCGATTCTGTGTCTCCCTCTCTCTCTGCACCTCCCCCATTCATGCTCTGTCTCTCTCTGTCCCAAAAATAAATAAACGTTAAAAAAAAAAAATAAAAAAAAAAAAAACATACGAAAAACAAGATCAAAGTAAGAGATAAGGAGCAATGTATCTAGAAAACATCCCCCAAATAACTAACTAAATGACAATAGTGAGTCCTGTGACCTATCAATAATTACTGTAAACACAAATAGATCAAATTATATTCAAAAAATATAGAATGGCTTAATGACTTTAAAAAATAAGATCCCCTCATATGCTGCCTACAATATAATCACTGTAGTTCTAAACATACACATAAATGGAAAGTGAAGGGACAGAAAAACATATTTCAAACAAGTGATATCCAAAACAAATGACAACAACAAAAGCAGAGGTAGCTATACTTATATCAGACAGAAAAAAAACTTTAACCTAAAAATGCTAACAAGAAACAAAGGTCATTATATCATTAATGATAAAGGTGTCAATTCATCAAGATTTAAAAATGTATACACATAACATGGAAACACACAAATACATTAAGTGAAAGTGAAGAGAGCTAAATGGAGAAATAAACAGCCATAAATAACAATTGGGTACTTTAAAACCCCATTCTCAATAATATATAGTAGCATTTTATAAGGAAGAAAGGAAATGGTGGATTTGAACAATATTATAGACAAACTGTATCTAGCAGACATGTACAGAACATTCTAATTCAAAACCTCAGAATACACATTCTACTCAAGTGTACATGAACGTTTTCTAAAATCATATGTTAGGCCAAAAACAACGTCTTAGAAAATTAAAAATTAAAAATTTTGAAATAATACCAACCATCTCCTCTTACCACATTGGTATAAAATTAGGAGTCATTATTAGCAGGAGGAAAACTGGAAATTCAGGAAGACATAGAAATTAAGCAACGCTCTCCAGAATGACCAACGAATCAAAAATGAAATTCAAAGGGAAATAAAGTACCTTGAGTAAAACAAAAGATGAAAGCACAACATACCAAACTAGTAAAAGGAAGCAAAAGCAGTTGTAAAAGATAAGTTCTTATACCATAGAAAATGCCTATACTAAGAAACAAGAAAAACCAAAAAAAAAAAAAAAAAAAAAAAGCAAAAACAAAAACCCTAACTCTACAGCTCAAGAAATGAACTAGAAAAGAACAAACTGAGCCCAAATTTAGAAGAAAGAAAATAATAAAGATTAAAGCATAAATAAAATATATAACAGAAAAACAATAGAAAAAAAAATAATATAACTAAGAATTCATTCTATGAAAAGATAAAGATTCATAACCCTTTTGCTAGACTAATGAAGGAAAACAGAGGATGCAAAGCAACACAATTATGGATGAAAAAGGAGACATTACAACTGATAATTCAGAAATCCAAAGGATCATTAGAGGCTACTGTGAACAATTAAATACCAATAACCCGGGCAACTTAGAAGAAATGGAACAATTCTAAGAAACATTTAACTTACCAAGATTGAATCAGGAAGAAGTAAAAATAAGGACAGTCCAATTACTAGCAAGGAGACTTACAGGATATAAAAAGTCTTCCACTAAAGAAAAGGCCAGGACTATATGGCTTCACTGATAAATATTACTAAACATTTGAAGAATTAACACTAGTCCTTTCCAAACTCTTCCAAAAAAGTTAAGGAGGAGGGAGTACTCCCAAATTCATTTTACAAGGGCAGAATTACCCTATTACCAAAGCCAGAAAAGTACACTACAAGAAAAGAAAACCACAGGCCACCATCTCTGATGAAATGGATGCAAAAATTCTCAATAAAATACTAACAAACTGAATTCAGCAGCCCATTAGAAAGATAATTCAGCAGGATCAAGTGAAATTTACCCCTAGGATGCAAGAGTGGTTCAACATAACAAATTAATCAATGTGATATATGATGCTAGTAAAACAAAAAAAAAAATCGTATGATCATCTAAACAGAAAAAAAAATGTTTTTCACAAAATTCAGCATCGATTTATTGTAAAAATCCTTAACAAATTAAGTATAGAAAGATTACAAGTAAGTTAATAAAGGACATATGACAAGCCCATAGCTACCATTACATTCAATGGTGAAAGGTTGAAAGGTTTTTCTCTAGGACTGGGAACAAAACAGGGTGCCTATTCCCAACACTCCTATTTAAAATAGTACTGGAAATTCCAGCCAGAGCAATCAAGCAAGAAAAAGAAGAAAAGACATTATAATTGGAAAGGAAAAAGTAAAATTATCTCTATTTACAGGTGATGTAATTTTATATACAGCAAAATCTAAAGACTGCCCTGAAAAACTCTTAGATCTAATCAATGAATTCAGTAAGGTTCAAGGAAACAAAATTAACAGAGAAAAGTTAGTAGCATTTTATAAGACTAAAAAGACAATAAAAAAGATAAATTAGACTAAGATCTATTTTTTTAAAAGATAAACAAAATTGACAAACTCTTAGCTAGACTCATGAAAAAAAAAGGGAGGACTGGAATAAAATTAGAAATCAAAGAGGAGACATTACAAATGATGTCACAGAAATATAAAAGTTCATGAGACTAACAATTACACATCCACAAATTAGACAACCTAAATGAATGGATAAATCTCTAGAAACATATGGCCTATCAAGACTGACTCATAAAGAAATAGACAATATTAACAATTACTAGTAAGGGGATCAAATCAGTAATCAATAACCTCCCAAAAAACAAAAGTCCCAAGACCAGATGGCATCACTAATGAATTCTACCAAAATTCAAAAAAGAATGCATACCAATCTCCTAAAACTCTTCCAAAAAATAGAAGAGGAAGAATATTTCCTAACTTATTTTATGAGTACAACATTACCCTGTTAACAAAATGAGACAAAGATGCCATAAGAAAGTAAAATTATAGGTCAATATTCTTTACAAACATAGACACAAAATCCTTAATAAAATACTAACAAACCAAATTCAGTAATACATTTAAAAAAAATCATATGCCATGACCAAGTGGAATTTATTCCAAGGATATAAGGATGGTACAACATGGGCCAGTCAATAAATGTGACACGCTGTATTAACAAAATTAATAGCAAAAATCACATCATTTCAATAGATGCAGAAAAACATTTGAAAAATTCAACATCCATTTGTGATAAAAACTCTCAACAAAGTGGGTATAGACGAAACATAACTCAATATAAAAAAGGCCACATATAACAAGTCCACAGTTAACATCATAGTCAACAGTGAAAATGTGCAAGCTTTTCCTCTAAGATCAGAAACAAAACAAGGGTAACACTATCTCCACTTTTATTCAACACAGTAGTGGAAATCCTAGGCAAAGAAATTAGGCAAGAAAAAGAACTAAAATGACCCAAATCAGAAATGAAGAAGTAAAACTGTCACTGTTTGTAAGTAACTTAATATTACATATAGAAACTATTCAAGACTCCACCAAGAAATTGTTAGAATAAATGTTTCAGTAAAGTTGGAGAATACAAAATCAATATAAAAATTTTGCTGTGTTTTTATATACTAATAATGAACTATCCAAAGAGAAATTAAGAAAAAAGCTCATTTATAATCTTATCAAAAAGATAATACCTAGGAATAAATTTAACTAAAGAGGTGAAAGAAACTATAACCTACACACTAAAAATATTGATTAAAGAAACTGAAGAAGACACAAAGAAATGGAAAGATATTCCATGCTCATGGATTGGAAGAATCAGTATTGTTAAAATGCCCAAACAACCAAAAGCACTCAATAAATTCAGTGCAATCCCTATCATAATTCCAATGGCATTTATTTCACAGGAGTAGAAGAAACAGACCTCAAATTTGTATGGAACTACAAAAGACCCTAAATAACCATAGCCATCCTCAGAAAGGAAAACAAAACAGGAGGCATCATGCTTCCTAATTTCAAGCTATATTACCAAATCATTGTAAATTAAAACAGTATGGTACTAGCATTAAAACAGGCATATAGATCAATGGAGCAGAATCAAGAGCTCAGAAATAAACCCATGCATATATGGTCAACTAATATTTGAGAAGGGCTCCAAGACTCTTCAAAAGGGAAAAGACAATACTCTCAATAAACAGTGCTGGGAAAATTGGATATTCACAATGTAAAAGAATGAAACTAGAGCTCTATCTTATACCACTCACAAAAATTAACATAAAATGAATTATAGGCTTAAAAAGTAAGACTTAAAATGATAAAACTCCTTTAAAAAGCCTTGGTGATAAAAAGTTCCATGCAATGGGTCTTGGCAATTATTTTTTCTGGATATGACACTTACAGCACAACAAGAAAATGAAAAATAAACCAGTGGGTCTACAACAAATAGCTTCTGCACAGCAAGAGAAACAATCAGCAAAATGAAAAGATACCCTATGGAATTGGAAAAAAAAAATTACAAGACATATATCCAATAAACGGTTGATATTCAAAATATGTAAAAACTCATACAAGTCAATCACCAAAAAATAATGAAATAATCCAATTACAAATGGGCAAAGGCCTGAATAGACCTTTTTCCAAAGACAATATATGAGTAGCCAACAGCCTGCATGAAAAGGTGTTTTACATCACCAATCATTAGGGAAATGCAAATCAATAGTACAAGGAGATATCCTCTCACACCTGTTAGAATAACTATCATCAAAAAGACTAAAGATAACAATCCCTAGCAAGAATGTAGAGAAAAGAAAACCCTTGTGCACTGTTGATAGGGTTTAAAATGGGTACAGTCACTATGGAAAAAGTATAGAAATTGACCACAAAATTAAAAATAGAAATAACATATGATCTAGCAATTTCACTTCTGAATATTTATCCAAATGAAGTGAAAATACTGTCGAGGGTATATCTGTACCACCTGTTTACAGCACCATTATTTATAATAGTCAAGAAATGGAAACAATCTAAGTGCCCATTGATGGATGAATAAAGAAAATGTAGTATACATAAACAACGGAATGCTATTCATCCATAAAAAGAAGGAAATTTTGCCATTTGTGACAACATGGATGGACCTTGAGGGCATTATGTTACATGAAATAAAATAAGTCAGAGAGAAAAAGAGAAATACTATATGAACTTAATATGTCAAATCTAAAAATATATACAAGAAAGGAAAAACCACTCATAGAAGAAAAGATCAGTTTTTTGGTTACCAGAGGCAAGGGGTATGAGGAGGGGGAATAAGATGAAGGTGGTGAAGAAATACAAACTTTTAGTTGTAAGATAAGTAAGTACTAGAATGGAACGTACAATGTAAGTACGATAGCACTGCTATATGGTATACATGAAAGATGTTAAGAAAGCAGACACTGAATTCTCATCCCAACATTTTGTTTTCTTAAAAAAAAGAGAAAGAGAGGTGGGGGGGGGGGTTGCCTGGGTAGCCCAGTCGGTTAGGCGTCCAACTTTGGCTCAGGTCATAGTCTCATGTTCCATGAGTTCAAGCACATTGGGACCCATGCTGACAGCTTAGAGCTTGGAGCCTGCTTTGGATTCTATGTCTCCCTCTCTCTCTGCCCCTCCTCTGCTCATGTCTCTCTCGTTCTTAAAAATAAACATTTAAAAAATTTAAAAAGAGAGAGAGAGAAGTGACCCGTGTCTGAATTTAAGGATTTGTTTAAAACAGATTTTCATTGAACTGAACTCACATATATTAAAAACAAATAGAAACATCAGGGCACTGGATTGAAAATGTGATGGAAGTGAAATAATCCACCCCATTATTCATCAACTTATTATTTGAGATACATGTATCTAAAATTTAAAGTATTTGTATTTCTTGTTCCAATACTAAATGCTCAAAATTCATTGAAGCAGGCCATGGGGAAAAAAAAAACTGATATAAACTTTTTAGACACATGAAAAAAATTGGAGGTGTGTAATTATATATTGTAGAACTAGGCATTTTGTAAAGTTGTCAACTTAAAAGGATTTTTAAGTATTACCAAGAAAATATAATAGGCTCTTGAATTATGTTTGAAGCAATGAAAATGAGTACTAGAAAGCCTGTTAACAGAGCCTGGTGTACTGATTGGAGACATTTGTTGAGGAAGAACAGTTAATAGATTTTGCTCCTAGGTCACTGAGAGGTCAAAGGTACTTTTATCAAAGGTTCAAACAACAAGAAAAAAATGTTTTCTCAGGAAAGCTTATGAGAAATTAAGGGCACATGGAGTATGACATGTTGGAAGAACATGGTCAGATACCCATCAAACAATAAAAAATCTGATCCCTAGAGCTCATAATAAAATTTAACAGAATAATTAGAGAAGAAGAATGTAATTAACTAATATTAACTAAATACCTACAATGTATCAGGTGCTAAGGCAAGCATTTTAAATACATATACTGATTAATTGTCAAAGCAAACCTTGCTGAGTGACTATTGATATCCTCAATTTATCCTCAATGAATTAACCAAGACTAAAAAAACCATATAAGGGCACCTGGGTGATTCAGTCAGTTGAGCAGCCAACTTCACCTCAGGTCATGATCTCACGCTGAGTTCGAGCCCCCACACTGAGCTTGCTGCTGTCAGTGTAGGGCCCGTTTTAGATCTTCTGTCCCACCCTCTCTCTCTGCCCCTCCCAAGCTTGCACTCTCTCTCTCTCTCAAAAACAAGTAAGCATTTTAAAAAGCACCCAAAAAAGTACAATTGTTGGGGTATAATTTTTATAGATTCCACTATTGTTTCCAGTTTTATGCTTCCTTTCCAGTGGAAGAGTTCTATATCCCTGCCTCTTGTCATGTGATTTACTACACCTCTGGAAGGAAGGAGGGTATTTCTGCAGATCAGGAACATCATGCTTATCTATGTGACTTCCTCTAGACATATACGTATGCTATATTCAATTAGAAACTTCAAGAATGATCACACAAATTTGTTATTTTCTTTTTCCTTTTTCCAAAAGACAGGATCTTCTTCTTCACCTTGGATCCAGTAGAAAGAAGGCATATAAAACAAGAGACAATATTTGATATAAAATATAAGCAAAGAGAAAAAATTTATGTTGTAATCTACTAAGACCAGAGAGTTGTTTTTTTATGCAACTTATCCTAGTAAAAGTCAACTACTACAGTCATAAGTCATGGAGCTCAAATTCAAAGTAAATTCTATCTGGCTTTAAATCCCATGCATAATCTACAAAATCATTCTCCTTCTCAGGATGTGGTATGTAAAGCCATATGTAGATGATATATTTCAGAAATAAGTGTAAATGTTTAAGGACAATCTTGGGAAATCTTTATTTTAACAATACACAAAATATGAGGAGATGGAAGTAGACTAAGAAAAAGTATATAAATGCAATGGTAGAATAGTTAGTGCAGGAAGAATTTCACTAAGGGAGTAATCTGCAACATGAAATATTGGAGAGAATGGAAAGGATGAGGACTAAGAAGAATTTAAGAAGAGATTTCTCGTTTTAGAAATCAAATTATTCATCATCTTCAAAGTTTGCCTGATCTATTTGAAGAACTAAGATGTCAAGGTAAGGCAAGTATTTATAACCTCAGTCCAAGAACCCTTTGGTATGGATCCTTGGATTACTTGAATATGAATCATTAAATATACAGACCTTATATTGTTTATGTAACAAGTTACCACTAAGTTAGTTTAAAACAACACGAATTTATTAGCTCACAGTTTCTATGGGTCATAATTGTGACAAAGGACTCAATGGGCTAAAGTTAAGATATGAACCAAACTATGTGACTCAAGAATTCATTTCCAAGCTCATTCAACCTTTAGCCAAATTCATTTCCTTACAGCTGTACGATTTAGGACCACTGCCTTGCTAGCTGTCATCAAGGAACTGTCATTAACTCCTAAAGACTTCTTTTGGTCATTGTACATGGCCCCCTACATCTCAGAACCAGTAAGGCACATCCCAGCCTTCTAATGTTTGAAATCTCTCCTACCTTCCCCTTTCAATCTCTTTTGCCTTATTCTTCTAGCCCATCTCCCAGTCTTGCTTTCCTTTTTCTACTTTTATAGGTTTATGTAATTAGAGTGATTAGGCTCACTCTTATAATTCAAGATAATATATTTGAAGTCAACTGACTAGTAACCACAGTTCCATCTGCAGAGTCTCCTCCCAGAAGTACCTAAGTTAGTGTTTAATTGAATAAACAGAACAGAGGAAAGAAGTGGAAATTTTTAGAGTTCTATGGCACCAAGGACATTTATTAAAAAATGTAAATTCCTAAGGCTCTCCTCCAAAGTTTTGCAAACAAAATTCTAGGATAAGACAGTGGTTTACATTTAAATGAGCCATTTAGGTAATTCTTTTGCAGATTAAAACTTAAAAAATAACTTATCTACAAGGTCTATGGTGAGCTTCATTATACCTAATATCAGAAATTTTATGAAAAACATTTTCATCATGTGCTTTTTTGCAGAGTTAGTTTACCTAAGTTTTAAAGGCTCTAAGGGTTCTGTGGCCCACAATACTTAAGACTAACTAATTTAAGGAATGGGTGAATATGCAAAGGATGCAAGAGAGTAGCTTACACTTGACAACCTTGACAGCAAAGTAAAGGAAATGGATGGGATGGTAGTTTTAGAAGGAGGCCTGTTTGAGGGATTTTTTGTTTGTTTGGTTAGGATAGTTAAGAATTGGGCATTTGGAAGGAAGATAATTCATAGGTGGGGGCATTCGAAAGCACAATGAAGACACCTGAAGTAGCAAATTACCTACAGCTATGAGATTAAGAGAACAGCTGGAAATTTTAATTTTGTGATAGAAAAGAGAAACATTTGTCTCTAAGAGACAAGAAAAAGAGGACAAATAAAGAAACAGAGAAACTCTAAGACCTCCTTTCCCTAAGGATTAGAGGGTGTGGCCAGTGTGGGATAAGTTAGGAAAGAAGAGCTGAGAAAAAACCTAAAGATTAGCAAAGGATGAAAACAAAACAAATGTACCTTCAGTGCTGCCTATTATATAATCCATATAATATGGATTTGAACAAAAACTGTTTTCAAATAATAAAATCATTTGCTTTTTATTTCAACATTTCTCTGCTGAGGTGATATAATTCCAATAACTAGAACATGAAAAACATCTAGTATATAAAAGCTATTACTAAATTAACTATTTAGATCATATTTATTAGGGCACTAGCTATGGAGAGATGCAAAAGTCCTGTATTTAAATCTCAAATTTAGTATCAAGTTTGTTAAGTAACTGTGCACAAATAAGTTTATTTTAATCTGTTTCAGCTTTTTCATTTATCAAACGAGGATAGTACTGTTTCTCGTGTAATCCACAAGCTAACTTTGGGAAGAAAATAAGAGAACTGTCATGTTTTATAATTAATTTATTTTTTTAGCATTTTTAACATTAAAAGATAAATGAACTACACCTTACAGATTTATTGCTAGCTGTGAGGAGCACCAAAAAATAGGGTATCAGTATAACACCAGATACCTTTCTGCACTAGCAACCAAACGGAAGCTTTTTTGAATATAGAAAAAGGTCCTAATGTTGAAAGAAAAAAAAGTGTTCTGTACCTCAACTCCCAATTCCAGCAATATGGAAGAGAGCATAATTTTGAATGCCCCTGTTTCATTCACCAAAAATTGTGGAGGAAATATGAAAACACTCATCATCTCTGGTGAAATAGTTTCCAAATGGCTGCACTCAAAGAAACATCTTAAATTTATAGAAGTAGACTTATAATTTGCTTCATTAAAGAGGAAAAGAGTATCATTTAAATGCAAAAATAGGAAAAACCTACAAAACTGACAAACAATAAAAAAAAGACTTCCCATTAACTATCATTAGGTTTATCCATTCAACCAAGAAAATAACTATCACAGAATCTTAGAAACAATAAACAAAAAGAACAGTTAACTATCTAATTGTATTTTTCTAAAATGAAGGAAAGCATGTATATAATTTTTTTAATTGGCCAAAATTGCACATAAAAACATTACAATTTAAATCCTTTATATTCACTCTCAATGTACTGAAAATTATAGACTTTCATTTGGTTTAACTCCTGCAAGACTTTTGTATTTCCTTGGCTTTCAAAAATCCTATACTTCACATAATCCTAATTTTTTTTGTTAATCAGAGAAGTCTAACAAAAAATATATTATTAAAAGACTCAGTGCTAAATATATGTATATGATGGCACACTATATGTATTTAGTAAAAATATTAATTTTGCAAAATGAAATGCCTTATTCTCAAATATGGTAGTCAGGAATAATATCCTTAAACACCTGCCCATCCTCACTTAAAAACTGTATCTAAGTGACATTTGCTCATAAACTTTGTCGACTATGTAGGTCCTCTTTCTCTAGTTCCATTTCCATGTAGCACTCCAAGGGAAAAGTACATTTTGTTAAGAAGAAATGTCTAACCTAGTAGGAAAAAAAAAGAGGTATTTATAAGTGAAGAGCATTTGGATTTTTAATGGCCAAAATAAACTCCTAAATATTCACCATTATATGTTCAGTGGAGTCTCAAACATATATATGTAAAGAATCCAAAACTAAATTAACATGGGCTATAACTAATATGAATTAATATGAATTGCCAAATAAATTCTCTATGGCCATTAAAACTTCAAAAATAGTATCCAAATTTTTTGACATATATAAAGCACATTTTAAATGTTTTAGAGTTTACAAATTAAATTGTGAAAACCAGCTCTGTGTCCACAGATTGTGGACAACATACAACAATGTGGGCACTACGATACTGTAATTTAAAATGCAGTTATAGGGGCACTTGGGTGGCTCAGTATGTAAGAATCAGACTTCGGCTGAAGTCATGGTCTCACGGTTTGTGAGTCAAGCCCCAAGTCAGGCTCTGTGTGGACAGCTCAGAGCCTGGAGCCTGCTTCAGATTCTGTGTCTCCCCCTCTCTGCCCTTCCTTTGCTTGCTCTCAGTCTTTGTCACTCTCTCTCAAAACTGAATAAACATTAAAAAATTTAAAAGACATAAAAATAAAATAAAATGCAGTTCTAGATCTTTTCTTAGAATATTATTAACAAAATAATTTGTAGCAACATGTTTGTTTCCTGTCAACACTTTTTATGGCACCTCCCGTGAAAGTATAAAGTAAAATTTTCCCAGAATGAAAACATTTTATCTTTCAAAACCATACCTGAGCCTTCTCTGAAAATATAATTATAGTCCAGTTACCATCCTTCAGGCACACTGTCTTAATCTTTCCACTTTTAAGAATAGATGTGTGTGTATACGTATCTACATATATATGTATACAAACACACCTGCAAATGTAAAATTCCTGTGTAAAAGTCAAACTGCATGAAGGTGACATCTAATCAGACTCCCTATGTTCACAATGATGGAATTTGTTGCACACTGTAGACTTAAGTAGTGTTGAAGAGAAGTAAATACACCAGGGAAAAGGAACAGTATAATACACTGGATTCCTGGTTTGTGGCAGAGGAAGCATAAATGGGCTTGAGCATATTATGAACAAACACTAAGCCCTATTTTATAATGAAAATGAAAACATTACAAAAGGCGCTTTGGGATTTTTAGCATACCTGTGATGTTGCTGCTGAAGTAGTAAGCTCTTAAGGACTGAATCAATAGCTTCAAAGCAGTTGGAAACTCACATATGGAAAATGTAAATAATAAGATTGATTTTTACAGCAGAAATCTATGTATCAAGCAGGTTCACTGGAAACAAATGATAAAATGAATATACTTCTAGAAAGGGAGTACTCAAGACGGTGTGCCATCCGCTGAGGTGACATACATTATAAAAGACAACTTAGGTGCCAACCAATGGAAGGGGAATCAATCTTTCTGATGGTATACAGTGACTCATCTGTTGCCTCTTTAATATACTATTAAATAAGCAAAAGATATTGTTAGTCTGTGAAATTTTTGGACCAGTAGCAGTATTGCAAAAATCGCCAATAATTGCCTTTTTCCAAAATGTTCCAAGTGTAGAAATCTAACCAGCAAACCAATTTCTTCCTCTAACATGATTAATCATTAATACAAATGCACAAAGACAGCACCTTTTCTGACTCTCTTATAATGTCTTTAATTTCTACATAAGGGAGGATGAATTTAACTTTCCAGTTTAATCCTATAATCAGAATATTCTTCATTTTATAATTATAACAGAACAAAATCAAAATTTTTATAAGGCATCAGTCTTTACCTGAAAGCTGTCATCTTACTCTTAGATAGGAAACCTTCAGTTAAGTGTGTGATAATGTGTTCTGAAGGTCATACATTTGTGGGGTGTTTTCTAGCTTCATTTTTTCCCTTTCTTTAAATAACTAATGACAAATAAATCACGTGTAGTCAAAGAAACCGGCATACTAATTTCAGAGCAAAGTTTTTTTCTTTTGTAATGAACTTTTGAAAAGTGGGAATCAGAGTGTTCCGCAATTGAGAAATGTAAAGGCAATCGCACCATTAAGTCCCCATTGTCTTTTAAGATAGCAATCTACATTCTATATGGAATGACTTTTTTTTATTACAGAAGTTCCCAGCCTCTACAATTTATCAATAAGCCAATATTATAAAAATGTCCTTTATCACCTTCTGTCTAAAACTGTAAAGTCAAGATTCTTTTCCAGCATTTTGATTTCTTTCAATTTAGAAGCAGAATTTCATGACAAGCTTTTGCTACTACTTTTGCTCACCAGTAATCAAAAGCATACACTGACTGGAGGACAAGTTACTGAAACCAGTAAATCTATCTTTCATTACATAAATCTGAGGTGTTTATAGAAATCTATATTTGTTTACAAAATGCAAACTATCCTCAGATATCAATTTTCCTATATAGAAATCACAACATCAATTCTCCAAAGTTAATTCCTAACGACAATGGCAATGTAGCCAAGATGTTTCTCAGATAATCCATAGATTTAGAAGAGAATTAGGCTATTATAATTTTTAGTTTCCCTTAAGCCTGATACTTATTTCTTAATGGTTAAAGGCCAATTCCATTTGTTGAGAAAGCTCTTATGGTGTTCCAAATGACATTAGATTCTCCCGAGAAAGTTCAAGTTCACTGAGGAACGGCAATATGGTTAAGTTTTCCAAATCTATGAAACATGATTTTTTTTTTTACTTAACTAAAACAAAACTTTTTGACTTCATAACTGCGTGGGGTGCCTGGGTGACTCAGTCAGCTGCGTGTCCAACCTCGGCTCAGGTCACGATCTCACAGTTCATGAGTTTGCATGGGGCTCTGTGCTGACAGCTCAGAGCCTGGAGCCTGCTTCAGATTCTGTGTTTCCCTCTCTTTCTGCCCACACCCCACTCTCTGTCTCAAAAAAATAAAACATTAAAAAAATTTTTAATTTCATAACTGTGAAGGATGCTGGAAAAAACAAATCAATATTTCCTTTTAGTTCAAAGTATTTGAAATAAATTCAACTCTGTCACCAAATTAAGAAAAACTACAAAACAGATTGAGTTAATAAAGAGGTTTATAATTGCAGAATCCTCTCATATTTGTAACACAGTCCCCACTGTCATTAGTCGTGGCATTCACACATCACAGAAAGGAGGAAAGTGGAGATTTTATTATACCATTGAAAGTTTGTTTGTCTTCTGTCAGTTCATAATTCCTTTGCCAAGTACTGCATCTAGGCTCCATCTGGTGCATTCACCACCTCAATTTAAAATCTGCGGAAAGATTCCAGCTAATGATGGGAAATCAAGCAATTTAGTATTTGTTTGACTTCATTTTAAGCATGATGGTCATTACCAGAAATTCCTGATTGTCAGTTTTCTGAGGCTACAAATAGATTGCATATTGCAGAAGTCCTACATTTTTCTGGAGTTCAAAAAAAAGAAGGTGTGCACTTTAAAGCTAAAATCCATGGTAATATAATGAGCACGCTGTTACAGGATATTTTCAAACAGTGGTTTTATGGCCATCTGTTGGAACCTCTGCACTGGGTTGCATGTTTTTCACTACCTAAAAATCTAAAGTAACTTCTATAAAAGACTCAAGAATTATAATGAAAGAGGCATCCCTGACGCTTAACAATGTTGGGGCAAAACACATGAAAGAAATTGCCTGAAATACAAGGGACTATTAAAATACAAAGTTTTCTAAACGACTAAGTTTTTAGTTGGCTTTCATAATAAACACTATTATTAAGCATCAGTTATCTGTCATCTAAATGCGCAAATAGCATATTGTTCCATTTTAGGATTTTTACTACTAAAGCCAACCAATGAGGAAGAAAGATCTTTTAAGGAAGAGGGAACCTATCTGTGGAATGGTGTGAGTATGGAAGACAATCTCAGTGGCAGAATGAGTACAAGTTATAAAGGTGAAAACAGTATATTCAGGAGACCACGAGTAGCTGCCCGTCCCCACACTAGAGGTTGAGAGTTCATGTACAGCGAGAGATAATTGCTGCAGACGAAATACGCAAACACTTTCCTTTCTGTTTCATCAAATTCTCCAACAAAAGACTTTAATCAGCTCAAGAGACATTCCTGGGGTAACAAAAAGAAGATCTATTTAAAAAGTGTGGGCACACAGGGTGTGCGGGTGGCTCAGTCAGTTGAGTGCCTGACTTGTGGTTTCAGCTCAGGTCATGATCTCACAATTTGTGGGATCGAGCCCTGTATCAGGCTTTGCAGAGCCTACTTGGAATTCACCCTCTCTCTCTTTCTCTCTCTCTCTCTCTCTCTCTCTCTCTCTCTCTCTCTCCTCCCTCACTCATGCTGTCTCTCTCAAATAAACCTTAAACATATGCCCACACACAAAACCAACAAAACATAAAGCCAACCAATCTTAGGAATTTAAGTTACTTGACCCTGCACTCAGTGGACCCTGTATCCTGATTAAGCAGCTGGTGTGCAATAAACTGTGTACCAAAAAAAGGAAAAGAACAGAAAGAAAAAAGAAAAAAGCCAACCATAGATGGTTAAATTCAAGATCTACAATTCTCTATTCCCCTAGGTAGAATGAAGTACCATCTTCCACTAGGTGATATAGTGCAACAAACATCACACCTTGCAGACATCTGTTTTCCAGCTGACAATGGGCCAAAATAACACTTCAGACTTCGGGAAAAAAAATGCCTTCCTCTCAGAGCAGTGCTGACATAAATCCTAATGACCTGATACTTTTAACTACCTCCTTTTAACAACCTCTTGTACTATGCTCCAGCAAGGTCTCCAAATGACCGACGAGTAAAATGCTACCCACAGCACTTAAATCAGACATGGGACCTAATAACAGCTTTTTTTCCTCAAGCTCCTTTTTCTACTCTGTCTTCCTAATTATTGTCATCAGTGTGCACTTTTTTTTCCTTTAGAGGAAATATCGACATTTTTGGAGTGAAATATTGAAATGGTGCATTTGTTTTATTGATGATTTTGCAGCAGTTAACATTCACGGAACTAAAGGTTGCCAAACTTTGTGGATGAGGTCAAAAACTTAGAAGCAAATTACACAGAGACGTAAAAACGGATGTTAAAATTAGTTAGCAGATTTTTTCCTAATCTTCCCTGCATGAGAATATAAGTGTATAAAATAAATCTTGATGTATGGTACTGATTAGGGTTGCAAGTTACCAAACAAAACTACAAAAAACTCAACTCTTTATTTATACGCATTAATGTGTTTTTAGAAACTTCTGAGCCTAAAAGAGTTGTTAATTTTTATAAACATGAGCAAGCTTTTAACGGTGCAGCTTCCCCCTCCTTGGTCAGATAAATGAACAAGCTTCAAAGAAGGAAATATGGTAAGGTACGTTTTAAAAGAGATTTAGAAGACCCATTAGCCTTCTGCAGCCTATATACGTCAATGTCTTAGGCAATGTCCTTTAATGCTAACATTGCTATGATGGTCTTGCATTTCCAAATATCCTGACATAATTCATATAATAAATACCGAAACTAAACTTGTTCATGTAAAACCTCTCACAACCCTCATCTTGCCCCAGCTTCTTGGTGTTGCCAAGATTTCTGTAACGTTGCAGTAGTTACTTAATATTCCTGATCTTGCCTACCTCAGGGCTTAGGTAACCTGTTTTATTGTATCTGGGTAAACTGGTCCTATCACATCATAATCCATACTTCCTACAAAAGTTAAGTTTGATCTAGTGTGTTCATAGCCAAGTGGAATCATATTAATAACAGGTGTTCATTTACCATAATAAGGGAAGTTTATTTCTGTTTGCTCTTCAAAAAAGAACACTGGAATAATTCTTTTAACTGTAGGCATTAAAAATGCCACAGTAGGAATCCGACTATCATTTAAAACCATTCCTTTTCAAACTATCATATTTCCAATTAGAGTTTTACTCCTTATAACACCCCATAGAAAATGCTCTTAATATAAACCTGTTTTTGGATTTCAGAGCTTCCCCTCCTAAGTCCCCTTTTGAACAGCTGCCTAAAAGAAAGCCTGATAAACTCCTCAGGAAAATCTCTTCTCAATATGGTTTCCCACGAGAGGTGGTCATTTCATCTCCAAATCTCTCTATAATGATGGGTTTAAGGACTGAAGTGAGGAAAGATCTATCAATACCACCTCCAAATTGTCAACCTACTACATGGCTGAAGTTTCATTCAAAGTGCCTTTCAGGTAACTATTCAGGTTCCGACTCCTTTTAGGGAACTCAGTCTTGATTAAAATCACTGTGCCTTTAGATCTTACAAGTTAGAACCATTACATGCAAAATTTCTCTTTATTCCACTGTTCAATCTACTGAGGGAGGAAGATGTGAAACAGGGAATATTAAGTGTCTGATGTGAACTGATGCAGAAGGGAAGTAAATAATTCCTTGGAAAAGTAAACATTTATCATGGTAAAGTCATAGATAAGATGGAAGGTTGGCAGCCAGTGTCTTTATTTATAAAGACACAAAAGCACCCCTTTTAGTTTCCCTCAGAAGGAAAACAGTTTTTGCAAATGCTTAGGGATATATTTAAGCCTGTTTTCTACTACTCTCCCCCTAAAGTCTTTGGGGACAATTTTACATGTATGTATGTACTTGGAGCATCTTAAAGTATATTCGTGATCTTTTCCAATGGAGAAAGGGCACCTTTCTCAAAGGAAAGAGAATGGTATCTTCCCCCACTCTTTCTCTACCTCTATGTATGGAGGGATGTTCATGTTCTTTTCACGGCAGCATTCTTAAAAAGAGAACAGCACTTAAATTGCCGCAGAACATGAAAAGGATGTCATGTTTAAAAAAAATTCTTGCTGGAAAAACATCGTAAAAATTACAGTCATCTAAGATCTGCTGAGTCAGAATCCCTGGCATAAAAGGCTCAGAAATCCCTCATACAAATAAGAATCCAGATGATTGAGGACATCGATAGTGATGTCATATTAACAGTATGTAACTCTGATGTGATGTGGTGAAAATGGCACTTCATGTTTGTGATCTCCTTTCCAAAATTTTATAACTCCAGTCCATCCTGACTGGAACATCAGGCAATTCCCAAATGAAGGACATTCTACAAAGGTATCTGTCACATACTCCTCAAAACTGTCAGGGTCATCAAAAACAAGGAAAATCTGAGAAACTGTCATCTCCAAATAGGAGCATAAGGAAACAAAGCAATTACATGTGAATGTAGTGTCTTGGATGGATCTTGAGACAGAAAGTGGCCATTAGGCAAAACTAAGAAAAACCAAATCAAGTATGGACTTCAGTTACTAACAATATATTGATATTGCTTCACTAATTGTAACTAATATACTATAGTTATGCAAAATGTAAATACTAGGGAGAAGTGAATAAGGGATATATGAGAACTCTCTGTGCCATCTTAACAAATTTTCTGTAAATTTAAAATTGTTCAAAAAATAAAGTATATTAAAAGTTATATAAAAAAAGAATTCACACAACATCAGAGATCAAAAGTAAAAGGAGTACCAAGTAAGTATTTAAGAAAAAAAATCCCATGGTTCAGTCAAGAGTGAGGGAACTAGATACTAGAAGTTGAGACTGTAACGCACATTTTTGTAGCATATCCTCTCAAGTCAGTCACAAAATCACAAAATGTTATCACAAGTCCTCAGCTCTCTCCTTTCTTCTAGCCTTCAGCAGCTTAGGTGTGATGTGATGTCATTTCCAGAAGTTTTGCCAGCGGTCTCTACTGCCTCAGCTCCTCTGTCTCCTCATCGTATTCATCTAAACAAACTAAATCACTCTAGCTGCCCACTTTCTCTAAATCTACTCTGAATTAGCTAAGCCCAACAACATCAACAACAAAAGAGAAAAACCTAAATGGACTACTAGAATGGCACACCATCTTTGCTGTCTCCCCTGACACACCTCTCATTTGCAGTGCCTCAGCAAAAATATATTTACTTCCTCAGTATCTGTCAAAAATCTCACTTTTCACCTTCTCTACAGTAACCACTCTAGGGCAAACTACTCTATCATCATGACTCATCAGCAACTATGTACTATCTATGCACATTCTCTATTGTTCATTCAATCCATTTGTCACACAGGAGACAAAATAATCCATTTGAAATGTAGGTTGAATTTCTTTCTCTCTCTTTTCTCTTTTCTTCCTTTTCTGTTTTATCCTTCTGTCTATGTCTCTCTCTCTCTCTCTCTTTCTACTCATTACCACCACAACCACTTATATCTTTATTGGCTTTTCATTACTTTTAAGATTAAGATATGACTCAATTATGTGATTTACAAGCATCAGTATATTTTGGACCTTACTCGTTTCTCCACATGAAATTTGCTTCTACCATAAGACATTGGATATGAATATCTAAGTTGTATCATTATATATATATATATTTGTTATACCATTAAATAGATATCATTATATATATATATATATGTATGTATAAGTTATATCATTAAATAATGATATTCATACAAAAAAATAAAAGAAATTTATCCTGCAAGAAGATTTAGGTGTCAGTACAATACAAGAATGTGGGATATATTCTTAATCCAAACAGAAAAGGCGAAAATTATTTTTTTTAAAGTAGGTCACTTTTAACACATAAACCTCAAGTTGGGACAGTAAAAGATAGCTCAACAGAATATAGGCAGTTGTTTTGGAAACAAATATTGATAATACAGAATGTTCATTGGAAATGTTAAGATCTATTATATGAAAAATGTTCAAATTGCAAAAATGGGACCAAAAGGGAAAAAAAAAACAATAATGGGCAAATGCCACAGCAAAATAGGTGAGAAAATTCAAATGGCCCAAAACAGGAAAACATTACATTCTTGAAAATCCCATAATCAGGGAAATGTAAATTAAGTAGGAATAAGAAACATTTGCACATATTGGCCTCACTAACATGTTAAAATGCATTCCTATAAATTGTGTGAGATGTGGACAAAAGAAACTCTCATTACTGGGGAAAATATGAATCATTAGTATTTCTATCAAAAGCAATCCAGGGGCACCTGGCTGGCTCACTTGGTTAAGTGTTCGACTTTGGTTCAGGTCTTGATCTCGCAGTATGTGAGTTTGAGCACCATGTCAGGCTCTGGGCTGACAGCTCAGAGCCTGGAGCCTGCTTCCGATTCTGTGTCTTCTGCTGTCTCTGCCTCTCTCTCTCTCAAAAATAAACATTAATTAAAAAAAAAGCAATCCAGAAATATCTATTGAAATTGAAAATACAGATACCCTTCAGCCCATAGAACTCACTCCTGAGAATGCATTCCATTCTAATGAATCATTAAAAATTAGGGTAAGTATGTAAAACAATGAAGCTTTTTTATTTATTGATTTATTTTTTTCAATATACGAAATTTATTGTCAAAATGGTTTCCATACAACACCCAGTGCTCATCCCAAAAGGTGTCCTCCCCAATACCCATCACCCACCCTCCCCTCACTCCCACCCCCCATCAACCCTCAGTTTGTTCTTAGTTTTTAAGAGTCTCTCATGCTTTGGCTCTCTCCCACTCTAACCTCTTTTTTTTTTTCCCGTCCCCTCCCTCATGGGTTTCTGTCAAGTTTCTCAGGATCCACATAACAGTGAAACTTACAGTATCTTTCTTTCTCTGTATGGCTTATTTCACTTAGCATCACACTCTCCAGTTCCATCCATGTTGCTACAAAGGGCCATATTTCGTTTTCTCATTGCCATGTAGTACTCCATTGTGTATATAAACCACAATTTCTTAATCCATTCATCAGTTGATGGACATTTAGGCTCTTTCCATAATTTGGCTATTGTTGAGAGTGCTGCTATAAACATTGGGGCACAAGTGCCCCTATGCATCAGTACTCCTGTATCCCTTGGGTAAATTCCTAGCAGTGCTATTGCTGGGTCGTAGCGTAGGTCTATTTGTAATTTTCTGAGGAACCTCCACACTGTTTTCCAGAGTGGCTGCACCAGTTTGCATTTCCACCAAGAGTGCAAGAGGGTTCCCGTTTCTCCACATCCTCTCCAGCATCTATAGTCTCCTGATTTGTTCATTTTGGCCACTCTGACTAGCGTGAGGTGATATCTGAGTGTGGTTTTGATTTGTATTTCCCTGATGAGGAGCGACGTTGAGCATCTTTTCATGTGCCTGTTGGCCATCCGGATGTCTTCTTTAGAGAAGTGTCTATTCATGTTTTCTGCCCATTTCTTCACTGGGTTATTTGTTTTTCGGGTGTGGAGTTTGGTGAGCTCTTTATAGATTTTGGATACTAGCCCTTTGTCCGATATGTCATTTGCAAATATCTTTTCCCATTCCGTTGGTTGCCTTTTAGTTTTGTTGGTTGTTTCCTTTGCTGTGCAGAGCTTTTTATCTTCATGAGGTTCCAATAGTTCATTTTTGCTTTTTATTCCCTTGCCTTTGGGGATGGGTCGAGTAAGAGATTGCTACGGCTGAGGTCAGAGAGGTCTTTTCCTGCTTTCTCCTCTAGGGTTTTGATGGTTTCCTGTCTCACATTCAGGTCCTTTATCCATTTTGAGTTTATTTTTGTGAATGGTGTGAGAAAGTGGTCTAGTTTCAACCTTCTGCATGTTGCTGTCCAGTTGTCCCAGCACCATTTGTTAAAAGAGACTGTCTTTTTTCCATTGGATGTTCTTTCCTGCTTTGTCAAAGATGAGTTGGCCATACGTTTGTGGGTCTAGTTCTGGGGTTTCTATTCTATTCCATTGGTCTGTGTGTCTGCTTTTGTGCCTATAGCATGCTATCTTGAAGATGACAGCTTTGTAGTAGAGGTGAAAGTCTGGGACTGTGATGCCTCTTGCTTTGGTCTTCTTCTTCAAAATTACTTTGGCTATTCGGGCCCTTTGGGGTTCCATATGAATGTTAGGATTGCTTGTTCTAGTTTCGAGAAGAATGCTGGTGCCATTTTGATTGGGATTGCACTGAATGTGTAGATAGCTTTGGGTAGTATTGACAGTTTGACAATATTTATTCTTCCAATCCATGAGGATAGAATGTTTTTCCATTTCTTTATACCTTCTTCAATTTCCTTCATAAGCTTTCTATAGTTTTCAGCATACAGATCTTTTACATCTTTGGTTAGATTTATTCCTAGGTATTTTATGCTTCTTGGTGCAATTGTGAATGGGATCAGTTTCTTTATTTGTCTTTCTGTTGCTTCATTGTTAGTGTATAAGAATGCAACTGATTTCTGTACATTGATTTTGTATCCTGCAACTTTGCTGAATTCATGTATCAGTTCTAGCAGACTTTTGGTGGAGTCTATCGGATTTTCCATGTGTAGTATCATGTCATCTGCAAAAAGTGAAAGCTTGACTTCATCTTTGCCAATTTTGATGCCTTTGATTTCCTTTTGTTGTCTGATTGGTGATGCTAGCACTTCCAACACTATATTAAACAACAGCGGTGAGAGTGGGCATCCCTGTCGTGTTCCTGATCTCAGGGAAAAAGCTCTCAGTTTTTCCCCATTGAGGATGATGTTAGCTGTGGGCTTTTCATAAATGGCTTTTATGATCTTTAAGCATGTTCCTTCTATCCCGACTTTCTCAAGGGTTTTTATTAAGAAATGTTGCTGAATTTTGTCAAAGGCCTTTTCTGCATCGATTGACAGGACATAGAATGAGTCTGGAAGTTGTCCTTCCCTTTCTATTCCTTGGAATAGCTTGAGAAGGATAACTATTATCTCTCTGCTTTAAACGTCTGGTAGAACTCCCCTTGGAAGCCATCTGGTCCTGGACTCTTATTTGTTGGGAGATTTTTGATAACTGATTCAATTTCTTCGCTGGTTATGGGTCTGTTCAAGCTTTCGATTTCCTCCTGATTGAGTTTTGGAAGAGTGTGGGTGTTTAGGAATTTGTCCATTTCTTCCAGGTTGTCCAGTTTGTTGGCATATAATTTTTCATAGTATTCCCTGATAATTGTTTGTATCTCTGAGGGATTGGTTGTAATCATTCCATTTTCATTCATGATTTTATCTGTTTGGGTCATCTCCCTTTTCTTTTTGAGAAGCCTGGCTAGAGGTTTGTCAATTTTGTTTATTTTTTTCAAAAAACCAACTCTTGGTTTCATTGATCTGCTCTACAGTTTTTTTAGATTCTACATTGTTCATTTCTGCTCTGATCTTTATTATTTCTCTTCTTCTGCTGGGTTTAGGCTGCCTTTGCTGTTCTGCTTCTATTCCCTTTAGGTGTGCTGCTAGATTTTGTATTTGGGATTTTTCTTGTTTCTTTAGATAGGCCTGGATTGCAATGTATTTTCCTCTCAGGACTGCCTTCGCTGCATCCTAAAGCGTTTGGATTGTTGTATTTTCATTTTCGTTTGTTTCCATATATTTTTTAATTTCTTCTCTAATTGCCTGGTTGACCCACTCATTCGTTAGTAGGGTGTTCTTTAACCTCCATGCTTTTGGAGGTTTTCCAGACGTTTTCCTATGGTTGATTTCAAGCTTCATAGCATTGTGGTCTGAAAGTATGCATGGTATAATTTCAATTCTTGCATACTTATGAAGGGCTGTTTTGTGACCCAGTATATGATCTATCTTGGAGAATGTTCCATGTGCACTCAAGAAGAAAGTATATTCTGTTGCTTTGGGATGCAGAGTTCTAAATATATCTGTCAAGTCCATCTGATCCAATGTCTCATTCAGGGCCCTTGTTTCTTTATTGACTATGTGTCTAGATGATCTATCCATTTCTGTAAGTGGGGTGTTAAAGTCCCCTGCAATTACCGCATTCTTATCAATAAGGTTGCTTATGTTTATGAGTAATTGTTTTATATATTTGGGGGCTCTCGTATTCAGCGCATAGATATTTATAACTGTTAGCTCTTCCTGATGGATAGACCCTGTTTATTATATAATGCCCTTCTTCATTTCTTGTTACAGCCTTTAATTTAAAGTCTAGTTTGTCTGATATAAGTATGGCTACTCCCGCTTTCTTTTGGCTTCCAGTAGCATGATAAATAGTTCTCCATCTCCTCACTCTCAATCTAAAGGTGTCCTCAGGTCTAAAATGAGTCTCTTGTAGACAGCAGATAGATGGGTCTTGTTTTTTTATCCGTTCTGATACCCTATGTCTTTTGGTTGGCGCATTTAGTCCATTTACATTCAGTGTTATTATAGAAAGATACAGGTTTAGAGTCATTGTGATGTCTGTATGTTTTATGCTTGTAGAGATGTCTCTGGTACTTTGTCTCACAGGATTCCCCTTAGGATCTCTTGTAGGGCTGGTTTGGTGGTGACAAATTCCTTCAGTTTTTGTTTGTTTGGGAAGACCTTTATCTCTCCTTCTATTCTAAATGACAGACTTGCTGGATAAAGGATTCTCGGCTGCATATTTTTCCTGTTCATCACATTGAAGATCTCCTGCCATGCCTTTCTGGCTTGCCAAGTTTCAAAAGAGAGATCAGTCAGGAATCTTATAGGTCTCCCTTTATATGTGAGGGCACGTTTATCCCTTGCTGCTTTCAGATTTTCTCTTTATCCTTGTATTTTGCCAGTTTCACTATGATATGTAGTGCAGAAGATCGATTCAAGTTACGTCTGAAGGGAGTTCTCTGCGCCTCTTGGATTTCAATGCCTTTTTCCTTCCCCAGTTCAGGGAAGTTCTCAGCTATAATTTCTTCAAGTACCCCTTCAGCACCTTTCCCTCTCTCTTCCTCCTCTGGGATACCAATTATGCGTATATTATTTCTTTTTAGTGTATCACTTAGTTCTCTAATTTTCCCCTCATACTCCTGGATTTTTTTATCTCTTTTTCTCAGCTTCCTCTTTTTCCATAATTTTATCTTCTAGTTCACCTATTCTCTCCTCTGCCTCTTCTATCTGAGCCGTCGTTGTTTCCATTTTATTTTGCATCTCGTTAAAGCGTTTTTCAGCTCCTCGTGACTGTTCCTTAGTCCCTTGATCTCCGTAGCAGGAGATTCTCTGCTCTCCTCTATACTGTTTTCAAGCCCAGCGATTAATTTTATGACTATTATTCTAAATTCACTTTCTGTTATATCATTTAAATCCTTTTTGATCAGTTCATTAGCTGTTATTTCCTGGAGATTCTTTTGAGGGGAATTCTTCCCTTTAGTCATTTTGGATAGTCTCTGGAGTGGTGCGGACCTGCAGGGCACTTCCCCTGTGCTGTGGTGGATAACTGGAGTTGGTGGGCGGGCCGCAGTCCGACCTGATATCTGCCCCCAGCCCACCGCTGGGGCCACAGTCAGACTGGTGTGTGCCTTCTCTTCCTCTCTCCTAGGGGCGGGATTCACTGTGGGGTGGCGTGGCCCATCTGGGTTACTTGCACACTGCCAGGCTTGTGGTGCTGGGGATCTGGCTATTAGCTGGGGTAGGTAGGCAAGGTGCACGGGGACAAGAGAGGCAGGCTTAGCTCGCTTCTCCTTAGGTGATCCACCTCAGGAGGGGCCCTGTGGCAGCGGGAGGGAGTCAGACCCACTGCCGGAGGGGTGGCTTCGCAGAAGCACAGTGTTTGGTGTTTGCGGGGAGCAAGCAAGTCCCTGGCAGGAACTGGTTCCCTTTGAGATTCTGGCTGGGGGATAAGTGAGGGAGATGACGCCGGTGAGCGCCTTTGTTCCCCGCCAAACTGAGTTCTGTCGTCTGGGGGCTCCACAGCTCTCCCTCCCCTTTGTCCTCCAGCCTTCCCGCTTTCCAAGCAGAGCTGTTAACTTATGACCTCCCAGATGCTAAGTCCTGCTTACTGTGGGAACACACTCCGTCTGGCCCCTCCGCTTTTGCAAGCCAGACTCAGGCTCTGCTTGGCCGGTGGGCCACCCCTCTGCCCCGGCCTCCTCCCTCCAGTCCGTGGAGCGTGCACTGCCTCGCCGCCCTTCCTACCCTCTTCCGTGGGCCTCTAGTCTGCGCTTGGCTCCGGAGACTCCGTTCTGCTAATCCTCTGGAGGTTTTCTGGGTTATTTAGGCAGGTGTAGGTGGTATCTAAGTGATCAGCAGGACGCGCGGTGAGCCCAGTGTCCTCCTATGCCGCCATCTTCCTCTCTGTCTGAAGCTTTTTTTTTTTTTTAGTTTCAAGTTTTTATTTAAATTCCAGCTAGTTCACATATAGTGTAATATTAGTTTTAGGAGAAGAATTTAGTGATTCATCACTTACATATAACATCCAGTGATCATCACAAGTGCCTTCCTTAATACCCATCACCCATTTAACCCATTCTCCCACACACCACCTCTCCATGAACCCTCATTTTCTTCCTTACAGTTAAGAATCTGTTTTATGGTTTGCCTCTTTTTTCCCCTCTATGTTCACCTGTTTTGTTCCTTAGATTCTACATGAGTGAAATCACATGGTATTTGTCTTTCTCTGACCTTTCACTTAGCATAACACTCTCGCTCCATCCACATTGTTACAAGTGGCAAAATTTCATACTTTTTTATGGATGAGTAGTATTCCAGTGTGTGTGTGTGTGTGTGTGTGTGTGTGTGTGTAGTGGTGGGGTGGGGGGGTTGTATAACAACTTCTTTATCCATTCATCAGATGGACATTTGGGCTCTTTCCATAATTTGGCTATTGTTGGTAATGCCATTATAAACAATGGGGTGCATGTATCCCTTTGGATCAGTATTTTTCTATCCTTTGGGTAAATACCTAGAAGCTTTTTTATAGTGAGAAAAACAACTGGATATAAAGTAAATGCTAGCCATTTGCAAGTGACTGAATAAATTAAATTTATACCATGACATATTTTGTATCCATTGAAAGAACGAATTATATCTAGAGTAATCAATTTAGAGAATTTTTCATGACATAGTAGTGACAGAAAAAAAAACTGTAGAAACTGAAATACCCCATTTTTGTGAAACAATGCTACAAGCCGTCAACACATATATATATAAATTAATGGTGGAAAATAATTAAAAGCACATAACTTGTTTTTAACACTGGGTTTCTGGGACTGGGAATATTGATGGAGAATGTGTAAGATCAAACTAAAATAAAGCTAAAATACAAAATCACATAAAATATAAATGAATATACCTTTGTAAAGATAGTTTTATGACTCTATCACATTCAGACATTTATGAAAATATTCATTATGTATGTGGGTAAAAACTAACAATATCAAACAAGAAACATGGAATGGATGGTTGAAAATCTGATCTTTACCATCCTATCATATTATACCCTACCTCTGAGTGCAGAGGCCATACTGGTAATGGTTTATCTCCCCATCTGGGAAGAAGAGAGACCTTGTTTCAGTCATCTTTCCTCAAAGCACCCTAAACAGTCTTAGTACATAAATCTCTGCTCCAAATAAGAGCATAAGGGAATATACCAAATATATTTTAAATCAAATTCACCCAGTAATTTATACTGAGTGACAAATCAGTAGGTATAGCGTTAGGCCTTGAAAAAATAGAAACAAATAGAGATACATTAGAATAAAATAAAATAAATAGAAATGAAAATTAAGTCAGGAGTCAGTGGAGAATCCAGAGGAAATAAAATAAAAATAAATGTAAAAAAATAAAATCATAAAAATGACTTTAGAAAAGATGACAGATATGGAAAATGTGACTAAAGAGGTTGCTAGTGCTACAGAAAAAAAAAAAAAAAACAACAAAAGAGAAAAATACTCTAAAATAAAAGAAGAAAACTTTCTTAAAACAAAGACCTAAATCTGCCCATTGAAAGGAAATGCTGTGCTGCTTGAAAAATTAACACAAAATAATCAATACCAAGCTCTAGCCCAGTGAAGTTCCACAAATATATGAGCATCCAAATAAAAGCATTGAATCACTTATAAGGACTGGAGAAAGAGATCACACTGTCTTAAGAATTTTCCAGAGCAGTCTTTGAGGCAAGAAGACAGAAATCCATGTCTGCACATTCTGATATAATCCCAAAGTGTAATTAATACGCCACCAAATAATACTGCAATTATAACAACAGCAAAAAGATAGCGTTGAGAATATAAGAGCTTCAGGAAGAGGCACCTTGTAAAACAAAAACAAATAATAACAGCCAAAAACATTCGCTGAAATGCAAACAAAATAAAATCAATATAGAGAATGCAGGGGTGGAGAGACTGTTGCCACAGTATTGGAGACAAAAATTAAATAAGGTTAAGTATTTGTAAGATATACATCTATGGTCAGATGAAGTGAAATCAACTGTGATAATTATGGTTTCACAGCTAAAAGCAAGCAACAGAGAAATTCTTAAAGGAGACTACATAAATTATGAGAATTTTAGTGTAACTTTTGCTTGCACCTGCTCTAGGCTAATGCTGGCCTAGGTACCGTGACTCAGGAAATCATATTGGTGTCTTGCATTGTCTAATCACAACAGCATGTTAAGTTGCTTCCCTATTGGACTCAACTATCATCTGTTCCTCTCTAAGATATATATTTTTAATTACGTACCAGACATGGTGTCCAACTCATGGGAAGAACTAAGTGTTACTCCAATGGGAATAACACAAATGCACCACTCTGAAATGAATGAACTAAGCACTTTTAATGTCCAAGGTCTAGATGCCATTGATAAAAATACAGTGATAAAGTAGAAGGCAGTGATAACATCTTACATTCCTTCTTCTCCCTACCTTGTTCCCAAGGTAAGACACAATGTTCATGGGATGTGAGTCCTCATTATTTTGTGTTTTGCTGGGTAAAGCCAAGGAACAGATAACACAAAACAAAAGGACAGAATACTATTCAGAGGTAGCAATCAATTTTTGAGGAGGAATAAAAGAAACACATTGCATATCCAGAAAATATCTTTAAACAGATGTGTAATGAACTGGTAACAAAAATCACTTCCAAAAAGAGACTGCAGATTAAAGAAAGTGATGAAAATAGACGGTTTTTATTCTACATAGTTTTTTTTATTCTTAATAATTTACCATGTCCATATATTAACTATTCAAATGAAGTAATAACTCAAATAACCTGAACAAGCAACAGACACTCCAGAATATTCCTTTATGTAAAAGTTTATTTAAAAGAAAAAAAGAACTGTTGCAGACAATAGGACCAACAATAGGAAACAAAGAAGACATGACAACTAAATGTAATTTGGTATCCTGGATTGGATCTTGAAATGGAAAAAATACACTAGCGAATAACCTTCTGAAATTCAAATCAAGCCTGGAGTTTAGTTTTGGGAGTGAGGGTGGGGGTGGGAAGGAATTACAAAGTACTGTTTTTTTTTCTGACTGTAAAGTCAATTTACATCTTATTGGAGGTGTCCCTGCTTTGTTTTGAATGAATACACAGCTTAAAATAAAAAGATAAAGGTCTCAGAAGAAATGATCTCAAATATATTGCAAAAGATAAAGGTCTGAACTTATCCAGTTTCAACTCCAATATGTATATTTTTAAAGTCATACCTTCATTCTTCCAACATGAAAAAAGCTAAACAAAGTGAAAATCACCCGATGAGAAAATCAAGGCAAAAAGGTAAACTGCCACCATGACATCCGGAGAAAAAGGTGAATACCGAGAATCACAGCTAAGACAGTCTTGACTGCAGCAAAAGCTACTAGAGCCACAGACTTAGGGAACACTTAAATGGTAGTTCGACAAATTTCTGGAGGTTGGACACTGGGAAATTCCTATGGCCCAGTCATAGGTGGGCCCTCACACTTTTATGGACTTTACCTCCAGGAATCTAACCAGACTCTCAAAGAGCCAAAAACAAAAAACAAAAAACAAAACAAAACAAAACAAAAAACCCTTCTATTTTTAGCAAGAGAAGGGGAAAGGTAACCCTTTATGCCTAGGGCATCATCCATAACAAAGAGCTACTCTGTAGGGAGAAAAATAATTGTAAGACCCATATCTTCCTGGAAGCAAGCTCTAGCCTTCTTCTCTCACCTAGGAGGTGGGGAAAAAAAAGGCTAAGAAACGTTTTGAAAGTAATAGTCCAGGTACTTAAATCCATTAAAAGTCCAAGATGTACTCAGAAGATTATACAACACTAAACAAACCTTTCCAACACATCAGTAAGACTCTAAAATCACAACAGTGGGTTACAATTTAAAAAGTTTCAAGAAACAGAACCTAGTGAGGAATAATTCCTTAGGAAAACCCAAAGACAATAAAGTGGGGAAAGAGGGCATTAACGAAATCTGACATTGCTAGTACCCGCAGCTACAGCAAACACTGAGTACGGTCTAGTTCCCAGCCATATTAACATTAAATCTCATACTAAAGACCTATTTACCTCAACTTCTATTACCTTATATATCATGTCCTGACGTCAGCAAAAAAAAAAAAAAAAAAATAGTGTGTACTAGCAGCAAATTAAAAATGTAGCCTAAAAAGGCAAAGCCAGCAAAATGGACTTAGATATGACAGAGATTTTTGAAATATCAGAGATTAAAGTAATGATGATTAACATGGTAAGGGCTAAAATGGAAAAGTAAACAACATACAAAAACAGAGAAGGTAAGCAGTGAAATAATAAAGAAAAAAATTTAAATGCTAGAAATCAAGAACACTGTAACAGAAATAATGTGTTTGTCCAGGTACCTGGGTGGCTCAGTCGGTTAAGCGTCCAACTTTGGCTCAGGTCAGGATCTCCCAGTTTGAGTTCAAGACCGGCTTCAGGCTCAGAACCTGGAGCCTACTTCAGATTCTTCTCCCTCTCTCTCTGTCCATCCCCTACTCACACTCTGTCTCTTGCTCTCTCTCAAAAAATAAATGACCTTTAAAAAATTTTTTTAAATAAATGAAAAATAAATTAAAAAAAGAAATAATGTGTTTCATAGGCTCATCAGAAGACTAGACGCAGCACAAGAATCACTATACTTAATAGAAATTTCCCAAACTGAAATGCACAGAAAAAGAAAGGGGAAAAAAGAACATAAAGTCCAACAACTATGGGATGATTACAAAAAAGTGTAACATACTTGCATTAGAATACCAGAGGAACCTAAACCCAAAGCACCATACGCATTTAATGTAATCTCTATCAAAATACACCAGCATTTTTCAGAGCTAGAACAATCCTAAAATTTGTATGGAACCAAAGAAGACCCCAAAGAGCCAAAGCAATCCTGAAAAAGAAAAGCAAAGCCAGAGCATCACGATGCTGGACTTCAAGCTACATTACAAAGCTGTAGTCATGAACACAGTATGGTACTGGCACAAAAATTAGACACATAGGTCAATGGAACAGAAGAGAAAACCCAGAAATGACCCCACAACTATATGTTCAACTATTCTTCAACAAAGCAGAAAAGAATATCAAATGGAAAAAGACAATCTCTTCAACAAATGGTGTTGTAAAAATTGGAGAGCAACATGCAGAAGAATGAAATGAAATTGGACTTACACCATACACAAAATAAATTCAAAATGGATTAAAGATCTAAATGTGAGACAAGAAAGCATCAAAATCCTAGAGGAGAACAAAGGCAGCAACCTCTTTGACCTCGGCCACAGGAACTTCTTACTAGACACATCTCTGGAGGCAAGGGGAGCAAAAACAAAAATGAACTTTTGGGACTTCATCAAGGTAAAAAGCTTCTGCCCAGCAAAGCAAACAATCAAAAAAGAAACTGAAAGGCTATGGAATGGGAGAAGATATTTGCAAATGACATATCTGATAAAGGGTTAGTATCCAAAATCTATAAAGAACTTATCAAACTCGACACCACCAAAACAATCCAGTGAAGAAATGGGCAGAAGACATGAATAGACATTTTTCCAAAGAAGACATCCAGATGGCTAACAGACACATGAAAAGGTGTCACACATCACTCATCATCAAGGAACTACAAATCAAAGCTATGATGAAATACTACCATACACCTGTCAGAATGGCTAAATGAACAACACAGGAAAAAAACAGATGTAGCAAGGATGGTGAGAAAGGGAAACCCTCTCACACTGCTGGTGGGAATGCAAACTGGCATAGCCACTCTGGAAAAACAGTATGGAAGCTCCTCAAAAAGTTAAAAATAGAACCACCTTACAAGCCAGAAATTGCACTAAGTATTTACCCAAAGGAGACCAAAATACTGATTCGAAGGGCAGCATTATCAACAACAGCCAAATTATGGAAAGAGCCCCAACGTCCATCTACTGACAAAGGGATAAAGAAGTACACACACACACACACACACACACACACACGCACGCACGCATACACAGTGGAATATTACTCAGCCACCAAGAATGTAATCTTGTCATTTGCAACAAAATGGGCAGAGCTAGAGTGTATTATACTAAGTGAAATAAGTCAGAGAAAGACAAATACCGTATGATTTCACTCATAAGTAGAATTTAAGAAACAAAATAGATGAGCATAGGGGAAGGGGAAAAAAAGACAGGGAGGCAAACCATAAGAGACTCTTAACTATAGAAAAACAGGGTTGCTGGAAGGGAGGTGGGCCAGGGATGGGCTAAATGGGTGATGGGTATTGAGGAGGGCATTTGTTGTGATGAGCGCTGGGTGTTATATCTAAGTGATGAATCACTAAATTCTACTCCTAAAACCAATATTATATCACATGCTAACCATCTAGAATTTAAGTAAAAACTTGTAAAATAAAAAGGAAATACTTATACATTTGTGAATATATATGAGTAATATACACAAGTATATTTCTTTGATCTGTTACCTGAGCGGGACTGAAAGAAACAACACCCAATAGCAAAAAACTGCCTAGCTCCCAGATCTTGGTTTCTAGTGCAATTCTCCAGTAAAAGGATAAAAGGGTCTTTGGAGAAATGGCTGATTCTAACGCCTTGCAGGAAATATACAATATAAGCCTGGAACATCCTGAAATGCCAGAAGTTAATTAAGTGCTTAAACACACACACACACACACACACACACACTGATGAGAGTATGTCAAAGGGCACAGGAACCAAGCACAAGAATTCCCAAAGGCCTAAACTGGAAAAATATGAACAACAAAATAATGAAACTAGTATTGGCTTAAAATTTAAAGTATAAAATACCCATGAGCCTATACTGATATAAATAATTGATAAATTAGCAAATGGGGAAGTAGAGACAAATATCCTATGCAAAGGAATTCCAAAGAAATTAAATAGATACCCCCACCCTCATAGAAGAGAAGCATGACTTGTCACTCTTTTTAAATGTACTGCACATATGACTCCCTTCCAAAGAAAATTCCAGGGATTATATTAAGGCAGAAACTTTACAGTGGAGAAACCTGACAAACTCTAGTTAAGCCAGGCAATCAACATCAACACCAACAGTCAGAAATCATGTTGATGGTAGGTACTCTTGGTATGATGTGATGAAAATGGCACTTCATCTCTGTGATCTTCCTCTTGAAAAACCCATAGCCCCAGTCAGAGGAAAGCATCAGAAAAAATTTTAACAGAAAAACAGACACCTACAATATATCTGACTTGTACTCATTAAATTGTCAAGATCATCAAAAACAAGGAAACAAGGAATGTCTAAGAATCTCTAACAGCCAAGAGCTTAAGGAGACAAGACAATCAAATGTAGTGTGGTATCTGGGATGGGATCCTGGAGGAGAAAAGGGACATTAGGTAAAAATGAAAGAAACATCAATAAAGTATGGACTTTACTTAATAATAATGTATCAGTATTAGCTTATAATTTTAACAAATGTACCATACTAATGTAAGATGTCTAATCATTGTAGAAACTGTCTTTGAGGAAGCAGTATATATATGAGACATTTTTACTCAATTTTCCTGTGACATACAACTCTTATAAAATTAAACTCTATTAATAAAACTAAAAGATAAAAATATGAAAGAAATGATCACCGGTTTGGAAAATAATCTGTTTAGTGTAGAATTCTATGGAAGACTGAGGGGTTAACAACTCAAAGAGCAGGGCACCTGGGTGGCTCAGTCAGTTAAGCATCTGACTTCAGCTCAGGTCATGATATCACGGTTTGTGGGTTGGAGCCCCAAGTCGGGCTCTGTGTTGACAACGTGGAGCCTAGAGCCTGCTTCGGATTCTGTATCTCCCTCTCTCTGTCCTTCTCCCCCCCCCCCCCCACACACACACTGTCTGTCTTTCTCTCTTTCTAAAAAATAAATAACATTTAAAAAATTTTTTAAAAACGCAGAGATCTATTATTTGACATAGCCAGAGAATGGGGGTTTCTGGATGGTCACATATGTTATATATACATGAAGTATCTATTTGTACTTTAAGTACTAGGGCACTTGGGTGGCTCCATCAGCTGAACATCTGACTCTTGATTTCAGCTATGGTCAGGATCCCCATGTCATGGCATTGAGCCCTGTGTCAGACTCCATGCTGAGCATACAGCCTGCTTGGGATTCCCCCTCTCTCTCTCTCCCCTTCTCCTATACCCTAGTCATGCCCCCCCTCTCTAAATTAAAAAAAAAAAAAGATATGAAGAAGAGCCATCATAGTTGCCACTATTATGTATAGTCTCTGTTATTCACAGCTAAACTCTACTGATTCCAGATACTGGATACCTTCTTGTAAAGCCCACCAATGCTGATGCTGAAAATTGGGTGTATCATCTACTAAGCTGGCCAGTATAGACTCTGTGCAGAATCTGCCTCTTTCGGTCACCAGTTTCCGAATCAGATACTTGTGACTGGTAGAACCTATGTCATGAGATGATGCTTTAGCCACAGAGGAGGTTGAGAGATTTTTTTTTTTTGGCTTTCATAATGTGGAGCTGGGACTTGAATAAGGGGGAGATTTTCCAAACACAGGAACAACACTTGGAGATTTTCAAAAGCTATAAAAAGTGTTTGTTACAGTGATTACTATGAGGAAAATCCCCCACCGAACAAGAATAACCACCAGATGTCTTGAGTTTACTATTTAAAACACATTTTTATATTAATTTTGTAAAGCTTAGAACTGATCATTCAAGATGTTCTTTTCATAGTACATAGTGACGGGAATCACATCATCTGCCAAAAAGGCAGCCATAATATTGTGTTTTCTTTGTAATGTGAATTGATGTGAAATGACTCATTATAACAAGATGAATTGATAATCGTATTTTTGCCTCACCACACTAAAACTGCTTAGCCCTCTGATTAAAAGAGGTCCTTAGTACACTTCCTCTACCCTAGACACCTAGTAACCCTATAACCTAACAACCCAGTCTAACACAAATCTATCCCTGTAGCCCTAGAAGAGAAAATTACTGGACAAAAAGCAAAGTAAGAAAGAAGTACATATTGTGCATTATTCTATATAGTACATGGATAATAATTAGAACACAGGTGATATAGGTAAAAGCGAATGCTCTGTTCATCTCCTATTCTGTTTCTCTTTCTCTCTCTCTCTCTCTCTCTCTCTCACACACACACACACACACACACTGCTTGACACTTTTAAGGGTCTGAGCTTGAAAAATGATATTGTATGACGTTGTATCTTCTTGTAGTCTAAGAAGTCACACCTGAGTCCTGGGGACAAAGGGCTTATCCGTTTCCCTTGGGCTCTTCCAGAAAGACAAAGTGGCCATTTCTACACAGGTTTCTTCCATTGTTTGGATTTCAACCAAGGCTTGGAACATGTCTGGCCTTAACCTAAGTTATTTCCATAAAAGCCAATGAAGAAATCCAGAAAATCAATTAAGTCCATCTCCTCTCTACTTCTGTAGGACTTCAGTAACTGAAAATCCTGGGTTTTCTTGTTAGTAAAATTAGAAAGCCCTTTCCTCATAGGATCGCCATGTGAATTAAATGAGGTAATAGATGTAAAGAGCACTGTCCAGAATACAGTACTTTATGCTGTTGTTTCCAACTTGCTCTCCTCTCCCTCCTTGAGCCTCTCTTTTCTTGATCAAAACAAAGTTTCTGTTTCTAAAATTTTTGTTTCTTTGTGCTTCATCAGTAAACACTACCTCTTAAAGGCTCACTGCATTGAGTACTTTGGGATAATTTTTTAAATACCATGAAGAGCTAAAGAACTTTTCTGTTATTGTTCTTTATCCTTAGTATGTTTGTTATTTTACAGACTAATAATTTTTCAAATGTGTGTAAAATGAATTCAGTTTCTCAACAATATGTCAATAGAACAGCTAATTCATATGGCCAGTGCTGAGAATCTATGGTCTGAGTCCTTGTAATTTATAGTAACAGTGACTGTGAAATATATGCCAAGCACTTTACTAAGAGTTTTAGGAAATTATACTGACATATGCTAATCCTCTTAATAATCTAAATATTTGCTATTATCATCATCATGACTTTCTCAGTTATGCAATTTAAAACTTTAATGTAATGTGACCTCCCCAAGAATAATAATTAGAACAGGCATTCCAACCTACATATATCTGAAATCAAAGTCCAGCACACGATACAGACTCAATAATAAAGTCACAAAAGCTAAGCCTAAAGCTGTCTGTGCTTTCTGTGAAACTTTTCTCAAGAATGTAGAACAATAACCCTGAGAATTCCAGAATCAATCTAAAAAGTAATGTCTCCCGTCTTCCCGAGTGGCTGCTTTCACAACATATAGCTAATGGTGCCCATTATAGCAGCAGAGACAGAGACAGCCAACAGTAAATCTTTCTCTTTTACAGCTGGCTCTGGTTTAGGAAGATTTACTTTTATAACAGCTGTGAAGACTTCTACCTTATCAACCTCTACTCCTTTAATACCTTTCTCCCAAACCTTTTTTTTACAGGCTCTCCTAGTAATGATAGGTCCTAAGGGTCAGAACTAAAAATACCTTCTCTGTAACTCTAAAAGTGTTTGATATTGACAAATTACTTTTATTGTCTTAGCTCAGTTTTGGAATACCCTTGATTTTACTTTGAAAAGTTTTTACAGTGTGGATTCTGGCATGTGAAATTAGAATGAGTTTTAACTTTGCTTGTGACAGTAAATCTCTCATTTCCTTATTGGTTCTATTGTTTATATCAATGCAGATCTCTTTCCTTCTAGAGTCTAAATTCATGGGTCATATGTCATCTACATCTCTTAATCTGGTGAAAGATTAATTCTAATTCCACAACTTGAGCTGGATCATATTCTTTTCCCTTCGATAAGTATCCCTTCATTGAGAGATAAAAGTCTATAAAAAAAACACTCTGCAGGGATAAAAAGAAGCTCCTCAAAGTGGTGAGAGGACTTAAGGGTTTCAATTTCTTACACATCCAACTAGAGCTTACTGCAGCATAGAAGGAAGATAAGGAGGTGACAGAAAACCAGAAGAGAGGTCATGCTTTTTACTGCCTATAAAAGTATGTGTGCTATAGGTTTGGGACATGCCCTATTGATCTAGTGTCCTGAAAATATAATTGCAACATCCTTCTCAGTGGACCAGTTGGGCAAAGACCTTATTTTTACTAACAACAGCCAGAATATAAAGTAGCCTTATTTTTACTAGCAAGAGCCTAGTCATGTTCACAGTAAGCAAGGGTTTAGCACACCAATGATTACCAGATATACAGGACTGAGCACCACAGGAAAAATAAACCATCAAGCCTATCCAAATATATGGCTTGAAGCCCACCACCCACATACATTTTGACCCATAGCAGCAGTAATAAATGAGAAAGGATATATTATAATCAATTGCTTTGTATCTATGGCCTATAGTCTTTAAATAACTTACAGAATTTTAAGTTCTAGTCTACTACTTTAACTACTCGAAGTATTTTAGTACTAAAGAACAAATTTCTTATTACAAAGTACTATTTTCTTGGAAGAGTATAATCCAAAGGAAGAAGATGATCCTAAGGATACCTTAGCAAGACTTAAAGCATTAAAAACATGTGTCTAATTGTTCGCCAGTATGCATTTATTTTCCACTCTCTTAAGAGGATAAAAACTTGTTTTTATTTTTTTTATCAACATTATAGAAGAGGTTAGAACAACCCAACAGAATGCAATCGGGGATTCTGAACAATGCCTAATGACAGCATTTATGCATTATGATGTTATTATGACCAAGATAAAATAACACCATAACCTCAAAATTTTTAATATTAAAAAAATAAATGCACATTCAAATACAGTAAATATAATATTTAAGTAGTAATATTATTCCATCAGCCCATTTAATAAAATAATTCGGGCACCTGGGTGGCTCAGTCGGTTGAGCATCTGACTCTTGATTTCGGCTCAGCTCATGACATCATGGTTCATGAGATTGAGCCCCATGTCAGGCTCTGTGTTGACAGCCTGGACCCTTCTTGGGCTTCTCTCTCTCTCCCTCTTTGTCTCTGCCCCTCCCCTACTTGCAAGCATGTACACGCTCTCTCTCTCTCTCTCATAATAAGTAAATAAACATTTAAAATGTGCTTTAAAAAATACTCAATTTAGAAATAGGTTGTAGATGCTAAATGTAAGTTTGAAATGTTCTGGCTTTTTATTTTATTTATGTATTTGTTTATTTATGAGAATGAGTGATGGAGCACAAGCAGGTTTGGGACAGAGGGGCAGGGAGAGAGAAAATCTTAAGCAGGCTCCACATCCAGTATGGACCCAGACACTAGACTGATCTCAGGACTGTGATATCATGACCTGAGTAGAAAACAAGAGTTGGACTCTCAACTGACTGAGCTACTCAGGCACCCTGTATTGGCTTTTTTTAATTTAAATAAATGACTTTGTGTTACGCTTTTTTTCAAAGTTCCCAACTGTAAAAGTTAATATAAATGTTTAACAATTTAGCCTGACACATTAGTGGATTAGTTCTTGTTTATAAATCACTTTGAAGACCTAATTTGTTTAGTACTTCAGTTTATAATTATATATATAAGCCTGGAGGTCAGTGTCCATAAGAAATCTTCCATTCTCTTAATTCTAGAAACTACAGAGCACAGAGAAAATGAAAAGACACCATGTTTCAGGCAAATTTGGGGGAGAAATGACATTTACAGTCAGCAACCTTTCTCAAAAGACCTCAGACTGCCCGGAGTTTACTTGGAAACAAACCACACACATATGTCTCTGAATGTACTACCCATTGTATCAAACGTCCTTCTAATACTGTATCTGCGCCACTCATACACTCTTCCCACAGCTTAGGATTCTCACATCATCCACATTCTTTACTTAGCAAACTCTGGTAAGTCCCTATTACTTCTACATATTCCTCTGAGCTTCGTTCACTGAGTTAAGCATTCTCTTCTCTACACTACCTCAATACTTTCTACAGAACCATTTTAAGACACTTCAGTATTTGTCAATTCAGTCTACCTTACTGTAACATCTGTTGTATTAGAACATGGATTTGGATGCTGAGATAGCATGGTCTGTGACTGGAAAAAACAACAACAACAACAACAACAACAACAACAACAACAACAACAACACATCAGTTTTCTGTGAACCAAGCCAACCTAAGCATTTTACAGTCATTACTTCATTGAACCCCCACAACAAATATATGATGTTAATGATATGAATTGCACTTAAGAGATGAGGGAACAGCCTAAGTAAGGTGAAGCAAACTGTCTAACTTTACACAGTGTGAAACAGGGCTGATTAGGTACATCTATTTGCAGAGCCTGTACACCTCACCCTGTGGTGTCCGAGAAAACATTTGACTACTGGTTCCTGCCACCTCTGAGAAGAAGGAAAAAAGGCAAAGAGGGGGGAAAACCCTCTTCTGTATCATTTGCTTACTGTCACCATGTTTCCGCTACCACCAATTTTAAGATACCGATAAGTTGTCGTTGTATATGGCTTTCAGAAGACACAGTTGGCCACCATGAGCCAGTACAAGCTGGCTTTGGCACATCATTATCAGAGCAGTATGTTCTTTGCTTCTAATTTGTATTTTCACTCTGCCTCAAGCTTTGTACTATGTCTACCATCAAATAGGTGCTCAAAAATCCGTGTTAATAAATAAATCCACTTACACTTATAAATTCGCTGGGACGTGGCTAATACACACAAACCTTGGTAAAATAACTTCCTGATGTTTGACATTTTTAATCTCTGAAAAGGGGTCGCTGATAGTTAATCATTTAGTGGAATAAACAAATAGAATTTTAAAATAAAATAGAGCAATATATATAGTCTAAGCAGTGATTAGTTTTTAAAATGGAAGACTTTTTCCTTTTCGTTCTTGCATCCTGACAAAACTAAATGGAGACTTTCATAATTAATCAGATAGTTCAATAAATGCTGACTAACAAGGTTCATATATTAGTTCAAACTTTCCTGTTCTTCTCATCTTTCTTCATATTATGGAAATTTAGCCAATATATCCAAATACAGTAAATCCATCAAATTTCCATATTACTCTCATAATTAAAATGCTTTCCATAATACCTAAGTCCTTTAAATAAATCTAAATGTCTACAAAGAGTGAGTGAGTTATAAAGACCAAGCCCCCACTTCTAAGAACAAATACATTTTTAGCAGCAACGTAGTTTCTATAATTACAAGTAAAAGCATCTGGAAATTACAGGAAATTTTATTTAAACTTGTGACATTTTTAGAAAATGTGTTTTCTATTCAGGTGTTTCAACATTTAGTTTATCCAAAACTAAGCCAAACAATAGTTTTTCGTTAAACTTAAAAATGCCATCATACTTTTCTGTTCCACTGCCCTATATAAAATTAATTATAGCTTGTGAATGTGAAGAACTACATATTTTCTTTTGTATTTTCTTTTCAAAAATTGGATGATGAGCTTTGAGACATATACTAAATGGAAAGTGTTCAGAAAAGCACTCTAAACATGAGAGGATTTTCAATGTCAAAGTAATTATTTTCTCAAGTTAAAATTATTAACGTTTTCAGCGCCTTTGTCTTTTATTCTTTACTTTCTGTGTATGTTCATTCGTTGGTGTAAAACTTTTATTTTGATCCTTTGAAGGCATTCCTCAACACTCATTAGTACAAGATCCTCAAGTGTTAGTGAGTAATAAAAGCAAACCCCAAAATACACCTTTGTCCTAATCCAAGGGAATACTCTAGTAGCACAAGAAAATTAGTTGTCTTTATTGAATCATATGGGCTTTGATCGAACTGCACTATTAAGCGGAGTCGCAATTTATGGTGTGATCAGGACACTGACGTAAGGAAACAACCACAAGTAAAATGATGGATAAAATGACCTGGTAAATCTATTCCTCGACTAAACTGTAGGATCCCATGGAATGACACTATAATTACATGCAAAGTAATTGTCATATATTTGCCAAGAAATTACATGGTTGACAGTACTCTTTGAAAATTGTTCTGCATTTCTAGTGCCAACAGCTACGTTAGCAGAAAATGAAATTAGAAACAACCACAGGAGGTGTTTTCTTCTCATTTAGAAAACTATTTCATTTAGGAAGTAAAATTTAATTTACAAGTAAATATTATAAAACTAAAAATAAAATGGAATGACTTAGAAACGTTCCTAAAAGTTATTGTTATTTGGTATAATGTTGGCTTTATGGGGGAAAAAAAGTCATTTACTACATGTCAAGCTAATTATATATTCTACTTTGCAAGTGCCAGTACTATAAAACCATCTTTCCCAGGTTATTCCTTACAAACAAATGAATGTGTTAGATTCCAAGAGGCCCAGATAGAAAAAAACTATGTTTTTTAAAGTCTATAACATCTTTCCCAAAATAACATAAAACACTTCTTTTAAGAATTAGGAGTTAATACCTTAAGATAAGAACAGTTTTTAATCCAGAACTATTTTCAAATTAGCAAATGAGTGGTTTTATGTTCTCCCATGTTGTGGCATAAATGAGGACCTCTTAGAAACCAAAAGCACCAACTAAAACTAAGACAGTTTGCAAGTAATCATTTTCCCCCAAAATGCCATAACTGTTAGTTGGCAAAAATCTTGAGTTATTAGTTATACAAACCCAATGTAAATAAAGCACACTTAAAACCAATTTCTTACTACATATATCTGGTCCCTTAAACTTCAGCACTACTCTAAATTCTCACCTACATGACAAAATTCAAAACAAAGAGATATTTAAACATGCTCTCAACAATTTACTTCAGGTTATTTAATGAATTATATTCTCTAGCCAGGGCATTTAATTAATAAGTTATATACTACCCCCATATAAACATATTTCCTTTGTTGGTTAAGTCAAAATATATGGCAACCAAGTAAAGTATTTAGTGTCAAAGAAATAAAGTTTCCTTCTCCCTTTTGACTTTACATTTCACTCAAGACATTAATTTTATTGCCAAAAGTAAGATAAAATGCTCTCTATTATGCTGCAAATAAAGCAGTGTACAAAGTATTATTTTTAGGGACAGTTGGGTGGCTCACTTGGTTAGTTGTCTGACTCTTGATTTTGGCTCAGGTCATGATTTCATGGTCGTGAGATCAAGCCTCACATTGGACTCAGCTTTGGGCATGGAGCAAGCTTAAGATTCTCTCTCTCCTTCTCTCTCTGTCCCACCCTCTTGTCTCTCAAATAAATAAATAAATAAATAAATAAATAAATAAATAAATAAATAAAACAGTGTATAATTTATAGTAGCTAGCATTTTTTTAAAGAAAAGAGATATAAAGAGGATTATGTGTAGAAACATTTACCTCCATGTACATAACACATAAAAAGGTTTATATAAGAAATTAGAAATGCTGATTATCTCTAGGAAGGATTACTGAATAATTGAGACACAGGAGTGTTAAATTTCATGAAGTGTTTTTTTTTTAAACTTTTTTTGAAATTTATTTTGAGATAGAGAGTGAGGATGGGAGGAACAGAGAGAGAGGGAGAGGGAGGGAGAGAGGAAGGGGGAGGGGGAGAGAGACAGAGACAGAGACAGAGAGAAAATATGAAGCAGACTACATACTGTCAGCACAGAGCCCAGTTTGGGGCTTGAACTCACAAACCATGAGTCATGACCTGAGCCAAAATCAAGAGTCAAACGCTTAGCTGACTGAGCCACCCAGGTATCCCTACAACTTTTAAATTTTATACCATGCCCATAAATTATTTACTTCAAAATAAATTTTAAAAAGGAATCAAATATATGCGGCTTTCTCTTTAGTGAAGGGACTGCAGAAATGAGATCAAACTCTGAAATCAGAAGACTATAGGACTAAGGTGCCTGGGTGGCTCAGTCAGTTAAGCATCCCACTCTTGATTTTGCCTCAGGTCATGATCTCGCAGTTACTGAGTTTGAGCCCCATATAGGGCTTAGTGCGGACAGTAGAAGCAAACTGCTTGGATTCTTTCTGTCCTCTCTCTCTGCCCCTCCCCCTGCTCATTCTCTCTGTGTCAAAATAGATGAAATTTATTTAAATTTTTTAAATGAAGTTTATTGTCAAATTGGTTTCCATACAACACCCAGTGCTCATCCCAACAGGTGCCCTCCTTAATGCTCATCACCCACTTTCCACTCCCCCCCCATCAACCCTGAGTTTGTTCTCAGTTTTTAAGAGTCTCTTATGGTTTGCCTCCTTCCCTCTCTGTAACTTTTTTTATTCCCCTTTCCCCTCCCCACTGGTCTTCTGTTGAGTTTCTCAGAATCCACATACGAGTGAAAACATATGGTATCTTTCTCTGCCTGACTTCTTTCACTTAGCACAACACTCTCCAGTTCCATCCATGTCGCTACAAATGGCCAAATTTCATTCTTTCTCATTGCCAAGTAGTATTCCATTGTATATATAAACCACATCTTCTTTACCTATTTGTCAGTTGATGGACATTTAGGCTTTTTCCATAATTTGGCTATTGTTGAAAGTGCTGCTATAAACAAGCAGGGGTACAAGTGCCCCTATGCATCAGCACTCCTATATCCCTTGGGTAAATTCCTAGCAGTACTATTGCTGGGTCATAGGGTAGATCTATTTTTAATTTTTTTTTTAACGTTTATTTATTATTGAGAGAGTGAGACAGAGCATGGGCATAGGAGGGGCAGAAAGAGGAGGAGACACAGAATTTCAAGCAGGCTCCAGGCTCTGAGCTGTCAGCACAGACCCCGAAACAGGGCTCGAACCCACCAACTGGGAGATCGTGACCTGAGAGATAGTGAGCGGAAGTTGGACGCCCAACTGACTGAGCCACCTAGGCGCCCCTTAAAGTTTTGAGGAACCTCCACACTGTTTTCCAGAGCAGCTGCACCAGTTTGCATTCCCACCAACAGTGCAAGAGGGTTCCCGTTTCTCCACATCCTCACCAACATCTATAGTCTCCTGTTTGTTCCTTTTAGCTACTCTGACCAGCATGAGGTGGTATCTCAGTGTGGTTTTGATTTGTATTTCCCTGATGAGGAGTGACATTGAGCATTTTTTCATGTGTCTGTTGGCCATCTGGATATCTTTAGAAAAGTGTCTATTCATGTCTTCTTCCCATTTCTTCACTGGATTATTTGTTTTTCGGGTGTGGAGTTTGGTGAGTTCTTTGTAGATTTTGGATACTATCCCTTTATCCCATATGTCATTTGCAAATATCTTTTCCCATTCCATCGGTTGCCTTTTAGTTTTGTTGATTGCTTCCCTTGCAGTGCAGAAGCTTTTTACCTTGATGAGGTCCCAATAGTTTTTTATTCTAATTTCCTTGTCTATGGAAAGGCAAGGAAATGTGTCAAGTAAGAAATTGCTGCGGCTGAGGTCGGAGAGGTTTTTTCCTGCTTTCTCCTCTAGGGTTTTGATGGTTTCCTGTCTCACATTCTGGTCCTTCATCCATTTTGAGTTTATCTTTGTGAATGGTGTGAGAAAGTGGTCTAGTTTCATTCTTCTACATGTTGCTATCCAGTTCTCCCAGCACCATTTGTTAAAGAGATTGTCTTTTTTTCCATCGGATATTCTTTCCTGATTTGTCCAAGATTAGTTAGCCATACATTTGTGGGTCCAATTCTGGAGTATCTATTCTATTCCATTGGTCTATGTGTCTGTTTTTGTGCCAATACTATGCTGTCTTGATGATTACAGCTTTGTAGTAGAGGCTAAAGTCTGGGATTGTGATGTCTCCTTTTTGGTATTCTTCTTCAATATTACTCTGGCTTTTCGGGGTCTTTTGTGGTTCCATACAAATTTTAGGATTGCTTGTTCTGGCTTCAAGAAGAATGCTGGCGCAAGTTTGATTGGGATTGCATTGAATGTGCAGATTGCTTTGGGAAAAATAGATAACCTTTTTTTTAAAAATTTTTAAAAGATGACTCTAGGACTATGAAAAAGAAAAAAAAAATCCTTCTTTGGATTATAAGGAAAATTGGCACTTCTCATTTTGCAGAATATAATAAAAACAACAACAAATTTTCTAAGGGTGCATAAGCAATTTTAAAATCAAGTCCTTGAAAGACAAAGTGTCATCTAAGTCCAGAACCACACAGAATAAAGATGAACTTGGAATATCAACAAAGAGGATGGGTAGCAAATGTTTAACTTAGGAAAAAAAAGAGATTGGGTTCATGACAACCATATAAGAAGATTCTGAGCTCACACCCTCCCATGGATACAAGAAGTATACAACTTCATATGGAATAATTTCCTCTGAAAAAGCCTCGAAAATTGAATGAACACAGTCTCCACAACAAAGGAAGAAAAGGAGAACATCACGACAGGTAAGAGAGGCAGAGACACTATCTCACCAAAATTCTCAACCCCAGGCATGGCAATCCACCAGCAAGAGGGAATCTAAAAATAGAGAACTTTCCTCTGAGACATGAGGGGTTTGTGATCTACATCAGAAACTCTTCAGATACTACACAAGAGAGATGAGCCCTTAAACACTGGGCTTTAAAAACCAACAGGAATTATATCCAACAACCATGGAAATGTAATGAATGGAGAATCTGTTCAAGGGCTGACAAAAAACAGCTCACTTATCCAGGAACCCAGTGAAAAACAAAAACAAGGAAACACCAGTTTGAAAAGTACTTAGATCATATATGGAAGAGACTCACTTACTAATCTTAAAGCATCTACTGGGGAGACAGCAAACTGCTTGGATTTTCTGAGTGACAGAGACCCTGGCAGGTGCCATATTTGCAACTTCATTTTACCTTACTAAGATTGGTCTGGCAAGCACCATATTTAAACTATTCCTCTAAATTGCCTAAAGCATGTGGGCATACCAGCTGAGAAACTCACCCACACATACAGGGCAACAAACCCCTGTAACTGAGATTGACAACAGTCCAGCCCACTTCCATGCACCAGCACAGCAATGTGTCACAGCTGGGCTGGGTATCAGTCTTGCCTACCCCCACACTGTATCACACCACAGCCAGTCTGGTGCAACCCCACTCAGTGCAGCTGCATGGTGCAAGAGCACCAACCCCAGTCCTGCCTACCACTGAGTCACAGACATGCCCCACCATAGTAGCCCACACAGAAGATGTCTCTTGATCATCTAGCTTTGGTGGTCAGATGGATGGGATTGGATTTCTGGGCTCCATGTGACATCTACATTGGTCTCTTCAAGACTGAGAGAGGTAGTTCGTTTGCCTAATACAGAGAAACAGAGGGCCAGGCAAAATGAGGAGACAGAGGAATGTGTTCCAAATAGAAAAACAAAATATCAGAAAAAGACATTAATGAAATGGAAATAATCAATCTACTTGATAAAAAATTCAAAGTAATGGTCATAAAGATGCTCACCAAACTTGAAAGAAGATGCACATGAGAGATCCTCAACAAAGAGATAGAAAAAACATGGAAGATTCAAACAGCAGTTACAGAGCTGAAGAAAACAATAACTGAACCAAAAAATACACTATAGGGATTCAACAGCAGACTAGATGAAGCTGTAGATTGGATCAGCAAGCTGGAAGACAAAGAAATAGAACTCACCCAGACAACGCAACAGAAAGAAAAGAAAATTTAAAACAACAACAACAAACAACAACTTGAAGGACCTTTGGGAAAACATCAAGCAGAACAGATTTGCATAGTACGGGTCCCAGTAGGAGAAGAGAGAAAAAGTCCAGGAAAAGTACTTAAAGAAATATTAGCTGAAAACATCCCTAATGTGGAGAAGGAAACAGACATATAGATCTAGGAATCCCAGAGAGTTCCAAAAAGATGAACCCAAAGAGATCCACACCAAAACACAAGATGATTAAGGTAGTAAAAGTTAAAAGTAGCAAGAGAAAAACAACATAACACATTCAAGGGAAAACCCATAAGGCTATGGGCAAATTTCTTAGCAGAAATTTTCCAACCCAGAAGAGAGTGGCATGACATATTCAAATTACTGAAAGGAAAAACTTCCAACCAAGAATTCTTTATACTACAAGGTTATCAGTTAGAATTGAAAAAGAGACTAAGAGTTTTCCAGATAAGTAAAAGCTAAAGGAGCTCTTCACCACTAAACTGTCCTACAAGAAATGTTAAAGGGACTTCTCTAAACTGAAAGGAAATGGCATTGATAACAGGAAAACATACACAAGTAAAAATTTCATTGGAAATGAAAAATAGAAAAGTAGTTGATCAGTAACTAATAAACTAAGTATGAAGTTAAAAGACAAAGAAAGAAGAATTAACACAAACTACAATAATTAGGTAAGGGAAGCATAAAATAACAAGGTGAATATGTGACATCAAAACATAAAACACAGTAAGGGGAGAACGAAAGTGAAGTTTTGTAATATGTACAAAATTAAGTTGCTATCACTCAAAATGTACTGGCATATACACAGGAAATTTTCGATGAACCCCACACTAATTACAAAGCAAAAGCTTACAGTAAAAACACACAAAAAAATTAGAAAGGAATATAAACAGCACTATGGAAAACCATCAAACCAGAAGAGAAAGAAGAGAGAGGAACTATGGAAACAACCGGAAAACAATTATCAAAATACCAGTGAGTACTTAATTCTCAAAAGTTACTTTAGATGAAAATGGACTAAATTCTCTAGTCAAAAGACAGAGTAGATAAATGGATTTTAAAAAATAACAAAAACAAAAACAAAAACAAGACCCATCTATATGCATCCTACAAAGACTCACTTTAGAATTAAGGACACAGAGGTGCCCCTGGGTGTCTCCATTCGTTGAGCATCTAACTTCAGCTCAGGTCATGATCTCATGGTTCCTGAGTTCGAGCCTCACTTTGGGCTTGCTGCTATCAGCACAGAGCCCACTTCGTATCCTCTTTCCCCCCACCCCTCTGTTCTTTCCCAACTTGTGCCCTTGCTCTCAAAAATAAATTGAAAAAAAAACGTTTAAAAAATAAAAATTAAATTTGAGAAGGACACAGACTCAAAGTGAAGGGTTTGAAAAAGATATTTCATGCAAACAGATATTAAAAGAAAGCCAATGTTGGGGCAGCTGGGTGACTCAGTTGGTCAAGTGTCCAACTTCAGCTCAGATCATGATCTCATGGTTTGTGAGTTTGAGCCCTGCATCAGGCTCTGTGCTGACAGTGCCGAGCCTGGAGCCTGCTTTGGATTCTGTGTCTCCCCCTGTCTCTCCACCTCCCATGCTCATGCTCTGTCTCTGTTTCTCAATAATAAATAAACGTTAAAATTTTTTTAATTTTTTTTTAAACAAGGGAACATTGGCCTTAAATGACACATTAGACTAGATAGACTTAGTAAATATTATAGAACATTCCATCCAAAAGAAACAAAATAAGCATTCTTTTTTCCTAATGTTTATTTATTTTGAGAGAGAGAGAGAGAGAGAAGGTACCTGTGAGGGAGAGGGGCAGAGGGAAAGAAAGAAAGAAAATCCCACACAGGCTCCATCCTTAGCATGTTGCCTAATGCTGGGCTTGCTCCCCCCATGTGAGATCATGACCTGAGCTGAAATCAAGAGTCAGATGCTTAACCAATTGAGCCACCCAGGTGCCCCCAAATATGCACTCTCAAGTGCACATGGAACATCCTCCAGGGTAGAGCACATAGTAGGCCACAAAGCAAGTCTCAATAAACTCAACATTAAAATTATATCAAATAACCTCTCCCACCACAATGGTACAAAACTATAAATCAATTACAAGAAAACTTGAGAGACCACGAAAACACAGAGATTAAGCAACATGCTAGTAAGCAACCAATGACTCATCAAGAAATCAAAGAAGAAATCAAACTAGACCTAGGAACAAATAAAACCGAAGTACAACATACAAAAATCTTTGGAATACAACAAAAGTAGTTTTACGAGGGAAGATCATGTGAGGCACCCGGGTGGCACTGACAGTGCAGAGCCTGCTTAGAACTCTCTCTCTCTGCCCCTCCCCCTGCTTGTGCACTGCTCTCTCTCAAGATAAAATAAAAATAATGAAATAAAATAAAAAGGAAAGGTCATAGCAATACAGGCCTACCTCAAAAGTAAATCTCAAATAAATAATCTAGACTAACACCTTAAGAAGCCAGAAAAGAATAAAAAATAAAGTTCAAAGTCAGTAGAAGAAAATGATAAAGATCACGGTGGAAGCAAATGAAATAGAAAAAGAGTAAGAACATTTTTCTAAAATACAAAGTGTTAACTAAAGTATGAGATAGTTCTTTGAAAAGATAAACAAAATTGACAGACCTTTACCTAAACTAACCAAGAAAAAAAGAGAAATGGCTCTAATAACAAATTCAGAAATAAAAGAGAAGTAACTGACAACCATAGAAATAAAATTATAAGCGACTACTACAATTCTACACCAACAAATTGGACAACATAGAAGAAATGAATAAATGCCTAGAAACATACAGTCTTCCAGAACTGAATCGGAAACAAACAAAAAATATCAACATAAATTACTAGTAAAGATAAGGAACCAGTAATAAAAAACCTTCCAGGAAACAAAAGTCTAGAACCAGATGGCTTCACTGGTGCATTCTACCAAACATTCAAAGATTTATTATCTACCCTTCTCAAATTCTTCAAAAAAACTGAAAAGGAAGGAATACTTCCAAACTGGTTTCATGAGGCCAGCATTACTCTGATGCCCAAATTTGACAAGGACACCACAAAAAAAAAAAAAAAAAGAAAGAAAGAAAGAAAGACAATCACAAGCCAGCATTACTCCTAAACATTGATAAAAAAAAAATCCTCAATAAAATATTAGCAAACCATATTTATCCATACAAAGTTTCAAACACTATGATCAAATGGAATTTATTCCAGGGATGCAAGACTGATTCAACATCCACGAATCAATCGACACGATACCCCACACTAACAAAATGAAGGCTAAAAATTATAGGATCATCTCAATAGCTGCAGAAACTTCTTTTGACAAAATTAATATCCACTTGAGATAAAAAATAAACTCTCAACAAAGTGGTTATGTAGGCAATGTACCTAAATATAATAAAGTCTTCATATAACTATCCAACAGCTGACATCATACTCAATGATAAAAACTTGAAAGCTTTTACCCTAAGATCAGGTACAAGACAAGGATGCCCACAGAGTATTGGAAGTCCTAGCCGTAGCAATCAGGCAGTAAAAATAAATAAGACGCATCCAAGTCAGACAGGAAGAAGTAAATCTTCCTGTAAATTGCAAATAGCATGATACTGTATAAAGAAAACCCAAAGGAGTCAATCAAAAGAGTGTTAAAACTAAGAATGAGTTTAATAAAGTAGCAGAATATAAAAGCCAACATACAGAAATCTATGTCACTTCTACACACAAATAAATTATCAGAAAGAGAAATCAAAAAAGCAATCCCATTTATGATTACATAAAAATAATAAAATACCTAAGAATAAAATTAGCCAAGAAGGTCAAAGACCTCTACACTATTAAGAATGATGCTGATTAAAGAAATTGAAGACACGAATGAATGGAAACATACTTTTTCATGCTCATGGAGTGGAAGAATATTGTTAAAATGTTCATACTACCCAAAGCAATTTACAGATTTGATGCAATTCCTATCAAAATTCCAAAAGGATTTTAAACAAAAATAAAACAAGTAATTCTAAATATTGTGTGGAACAATAAAAAATCCCAAATAGCCAAAGACATCTTGAGAAAGAGGAGCAAAGCTGAAGACAGCATGCTCCGTGACTTGAAACTATATTTTAAAGCTGTGCTAATCAAAACGGTATGCTAATGGCATTAAAAAACAGACACATAAATCACTGTAACAGAAATGAAAACCAATAACTAAATGTCCTATGCACATTTGGACAATTAACTTATGACAAGAGAGCCAAAAAACATACAATGGAGAAAGGAGAGTGTTGGAAAAATGAGAGAGTCCATACAAAACAATTAAACTGGACCATTATCTTATACCATACATGAAAATTAACCCGAAATAGATTAAGACTTCAGATGAGAAACCATAAAATTCATAGAAGAAAAAAGGGGGTCAATTGTGAGAGATTGCAACTAGACCTTTAGGAGTGATCACTTTCTAGTACATTCAAATAGCAAATTAGGATGTTGTACACCTAAACTTTTTAAATGTTATATGCCAATTCTGCGTCATTTAAAAAAAGGAAGAGGAATAAATAGGACTAGTTCCCCAGCATCCTCAAATACACACATACACAGTACATGCACACACACACAGTTCTCATTTGACTTTCTGAGACAGCTCACAGTGATCTTACCAACAGTTTCTCTCACAAGTGAGTCCCTAGTAGGCAGTTTTTGCTACATGGCACTAATTCTTTGAAATAATCCTAGTTTAAAATTGGTTAATCTGGTTCTTTTGTCAGGAAATGTCAGATTCCAAAAACCTGCCTATACTTTACCCTTGGTTTCTGTGAAGTTATCCTGTAAAAAAAACTTTTGATTCACTCTAGAACATTCTCAGCTGGGATTTCTTGAGGGAATTAAGTCCCAGTTAATGCACTCAGGCCTCCATTTTTATGTATGAATTAACTTCATTATCCTATGCATCTAGAATGGAGTTTGATGTGCATTACCCTTGGGAGGACTTGGGAAATAATCATGCAGATCATTTTCTGTTTTTGATTCAAACAGGAAAAACGTCCCTTAGACTGAGTTCCACTAAAACCGCATAGTTTAAATGTCAAAGGATAAATTCAAAATGACAATTTTCTATTTCAATTTTTCATACACTTCACAAAGGGATATGGAGACCATACATTTCTTTGAAATATGATATCTTCTTCCTTTGCTTTTTGTTTCACAACATAGATAGTTGCTTCATTTTTTTTTTTAATTTTTTTTTTCAACGTTTATTCATTTTTGGGACAGAGAGAGACAGAGCATGAACGGGGGAGGGGCAGAGAGAGAGGGAGACACAGAACCGGAAACAGGCTCCAGGCTCTGAGCCATCAGCCCAGAGCCCGACGCGGGGCTCGAACTCACGGACCGCGAGATCGTGACCTGGCTGAAGTCGGACGCTTAACCGACTGCGCCACCCAGGCGCCCCGCTTCATTTTTTTTTTTTAACCTTGAAACTATTCTGAAACATTTTCCTTCCTTTCCTCATAATTCTATCCTGTCTCTCAATCTCCAAGGAGCTAGTGGGACACTACTTTCACTATAGTGCTGTACTTTAAGATTGTGGAATATGTACCCCCAAGTTCATAGAGTCCACAGGAATTGTAATTCTATTATTGTAAACTAGTCATGAGAATTTGCTGGTATGTTTTGCTCTTTCTATATCTATTTCTCCATCTTAATTTTGGTCCTATAACTACTGAATCATAAATGTAATTTTTTTTGCCTAACTTCATTTAACTCAACTTTATTTTCATTACTGAGGACAGAAGGTTTCTAAATAATTTTGTGTCCATACCTACTGAAAGGCTTGCCTTGAAAAGAAAAATTCCAATATTTGCAATGCTTATCTGTAAGGTTTTCTATATACATTAAAAAAGCGGCAGGATGATGACAACAAGCAGCAGCCACAAAAGGACTTCAACAGCATGAAGAAGTACTGTCAGATCATCCACATCGTCCCTCACACCCAGATGTGTGTCTGTTCCAGAAGAAGGCCCGCCTCGTGGAGATCCAGGTGAATGGAGGTACAGTGGCTGAGAAGCTGGACTGGGCCCATGAGGCTGGAGCAGCAGGCGCCTATGAAACAAGTGTCTGGACAAGATGAGATGATTGTTGTCACTAGCGTCACCAAGGGCAAAGGCTACAAAGGGGTCACCAGCTGCTAACACACCAAGAAGCTAGCCCATGAAACCCCAGGGACTGCACAAGCTTGCCTGTATTGGGGCATGGCATCCTGCCCCGTGGCCTTCTGCATGGCTCAGGCTAGGCAGAAAGGCTATCATTGCTGCCCTGTGATTAACAAGGAGATCAACAAGACTATCTCATCACAGATGGCAAAGTGATCAAGAACAAGGCTTCCGCTGATTATTATCTAACAAGAAGATCAATCCTCTGGTGGCTTTGTCCACCATGGTGAAGTGACCCAAGACTTTATCATGCCAAAAGGCTATGTGGTGGGAACCAAGAAGCATTTGGTTACTTTCCACAAGTCCTTCTGGTACAGAATAAACAGTGGGCCCTGAAGAAAAATGACCTCAAGTTCATTGACACCACCTCCAAGATTGGCTATGGCTGACTCCAGACTGTGGAGGAGAAGAAAGTATTCATAGGACTACTTAAGATCCAATTGCAAAGGAAGAAAGAGCTTAATGTCAAGAGCAGATTGTGCAGGTGGTGGGATCTCAATAAAAATTAGTTTCCAATGGAAAAACAAAGCAAAAACAAATACATGCTTTGCAAATATTTCTTCCAGTCCATAGCTTTTCATTCTCTTCATAGTGTCTTTCAAATTGAAATGTTTTTTAAGTTTGATGGTTTTTATTGATTGTGCTTTTGATTGTGGTATCTCAGAAATCTTTACCTAATATAAGATTACAAAGATTTTCTCCTATGATTTCCTCTAGAACTTTTATAACATTAGGATTTATATCTACATCTTGATCTCTTTTGAGCTACTTTTTACATATGATGCAAAACATCAATTAAATATAGGGGTTTTTTTTGTATGTTTATATGCAATTTTCCCACAGCACTAATATTTTAAACTGTCATCTCCAACCCCCACCCCAGAATTCTTTTTCACTTCATGTTTGTGTAGGTCTCTTTTTGAACTCTCTATTCTGTCCCACTGATGCATTTCTCTATATTACCATACAGTCTTAATTACTGAGCTTTATAATAAGTCTTGAAATAAAGTAGTACATCTTGTCATTTGTTATCTCTCTGTAGCATCTGTTCTTTGTTTCAATTTATCTATTTTTCTGACAATATTTGAATTGTCTGAGTATTTTTAATTTCAGTAAAAATACTATAGAGTGTTATCTTGGTTTCAGATGTTCAATGTAGTAATTCAATGATTATATACATTACTCAGGGTTGTCTGAGTACTTTTTATGATTCAACTTTTCTCCTTTGTTAATATTATAAAAACCTTGCAATATATTTTTCCTAGTCTTTTTTGCTATTGTTTTCATTCATTATACATCCACACATTTTAAACTAATACTTTATTTTCCATGTAAGCAATTATCTTTTAAACAATTTTACTGAGGTATAATTCAGATACTATATGATTCACTCCTTTAAGGCCCCCCTTTCATGTATTCACAGGATTGTTCACTATCACTACAATAGAACTTTAGAACACTTTAGTCCCTCCCAAAAGCAACTCACACCCATATCCCTATTATGAGCCCTAAGCAAGTCATTTTCTGTCTCTATGGAGTCACCTCATTATATTTCATATAAACGGAAACATACAATGAATGGTGTGTTGTGACTGGATTCTTTCACTAGTATATTGACAAAGTTCAGACAGGTTGTAGCATGTCTCATCACTTCCTTTCTTTTTACTGCCAATGGAAATCAATTCCACCTTTCAACTATTATGAAAAATGCTGTGAGGAGCATAAGCTTTCATAAGGATGAATGTTTTCATTTCTCCCAGGTAGAAAAGGAGTTGTTGTGCACTATGGTAACTCCATCTTTACTTTTTTGAGTGGTTACCAAACTGTTTTCAAAGTAGCCAGCTTATATTCCCACCAGCAATGTATAGGGGGTCCCAATTCGTCCACATCCTTAGCAGCATTTATTATACATCTTTTTGATTATTGCAATCCTAGTGGGTGTCAAGTGGGATCTCTTTCCAGTTTTGATTTTTATTTCTCTAATGACCAACGATTTTCAGCATCTTCTCATGTGCTTATTGGCCATTTGTATATATTTTTTGGAAAAATGTCTATTCGAATTCTTTGTTTTTAAATTGTGTCGTCTTTTTATTGTTGAATTATAGTTCTTCGGGTATTCTAGATTTCATCCCTTATCATATTTGAAAGATTAACTTGTAAAAGAAAAAAAAATAAATCCAGCTGGGCTTTTGATATGGATTGCATTGAATCTGTACTTCAGCTTGGGGAGTGTTGCTATCCAAACAGTTACGTCTTCTACATAAACAAGCGATGTCTTATGACTTATTTAGATCCTTAGTTTCCTGCAATGATGTTATGTAATTTTCAGTGTACAAGTTTTGCACTTAAGTTTATATTTAAGTATTTTATTCTTTTTGATACTATTATACATTGAATTATTTTCTTAAATTTTATTTTCAGAACATTGTTATTTTATACAAATACAATTGATTTTCAAGTATTGATCTGTATACTACAGCTTTGCTAAACTTATTCCAATAATGTGTGTGTACATATTCCTTAGGATATTCTATATATAGAACTGTGTCATCTGCAATAAAAGTAGTCTTCCTTCTGGGGCGCCTGGGTGGCGCAGTTGGTTAAGCGACCAACTTCGGCTCAGGTCATGATCTCACAGTTTGTGGGTTCAAGTCTGCATTGGGCTCTGTGCTGATAGCTCAGAGCCTGGAGCCTACCTCAGATTCTATGTCTCCCCCTCTCTCTACCCCTCCCCTGCTCAAGCTCTGTGTCTGTCTCTCAATAATAAGTAAACATGAAAAAAATTTTTTAAAAAGTAGTCTTCCTTCTTCCTTCATAATCTGTATGACTTTTATTTCTTGATCCTAATAACCCTAGCTAGGATGTCCAATACAATTTTAAATAGATATGGCAAGAGCAGACTTCTTGTCTTGTTTCTGATCTTAAGTATAACGTTGGCTGTGGACTTTTTGTGGATGGCCTATTTTTGTATATTGGTAAGGAAGGTCTCTTCTATATATGGTTTACTGAGTAGCTTTATCATGAAATTGTATTGAGTTTTTGCAAATGCTTTCTGCATATACTTAGATGATAATATGAGTTTTATCCTTAATTAATAAGATGTATTATTTTTTTGATTTCGAGAAGTTAAACCATGCATTCCTGATATCAATTGTACTTAGTCATGGTGTACAACTCTGTATGGTGCTGATAGCAGTTTAGAAGTTTTGTTTGTTGAGAAGTCTTGTTTGACAAGTTTTGAGTGTATCTTAATATTCATAAGGCATATTGGCCTGTAGTTTTCTTTGTGAGGTCTTTGGTTTGGGTATTGTGATTAAAATGGCATTATATTTGATGAGTTAGGAAATGTTCCCTCCTTTTTTATACTTTGGAAGGGTATGTAAAGTATTGGCATGAAATCTTCTTTGAATGTTTGGTACATTTCACCAATGAAATATCGGGCCTGGACTTTTCTTTGTGGGAAGCTTTTATTTTTTTATTCATAATAAAAAATAAATTTATGTATTTTAAATTTATTAAATTTATTTAAATAAGTAAATAAATTTTATTTATTATTTTAAATTACTATGCTGATTTCTACCTATTTTAGATGTTTTCATATTTGTAATCAACGGAAGAATGGGGAAGAAATATGCAATTACACTGTATTTTAAAATTACCTACATAATTCCCTCTTTAAAAGGATAATTATGTTATTGCATGTGTATTCAAATTACTGCTTAGTGTCTTTTCCTTTCAGCCTGATAAGCATACTACTGTATTTTTAGAAGGTATAGCCTCTAGCAACAAACTAAATTCTCTGGGTTTTGGCTTCTTGGAATGACTTTCTTTCACCTGCGTTTCTAAAAATAGTTTTTTCTGATATAAAATTCTTGGATGACAGTTGGTGCACTTCAGCACTTTATATCATCTCATTGTTTTATGAGATTCATTGCTTTGATGAAAAGTTGGCTGTTAATCTTATTGTGATTTTTTTTCTTCTTGTGCATGATGTGTGATTTGTCTCTTAGAGCTTTTGAGATTTTCTAACGTTTGCTGTCAACATTTCGACTATGAGGTGTTTGGATCTGGATTTTTTTGGCATTTTTTCTACTTGGAGTTTTTAACTTCTTAGGTAGGTACATTAGGATTTTCATTACATTTGGGAAGTTTTCAGCCATTATTTCTTCTAATATATTTTTGTGTCCCTTTCTTGCTTTTCTGGTATTCCACACATATTTTGATATACTTAATGATGCCCCATACTTCTCAGAGTCTCTGTTAATAGTTTTCAGTTTTCTCCATTATTCCCATTGTATAATCTCAGTTTATCTTCATATTTATTGATTATTTTCCTGTGTTGATCAAATCGACTCTTGAGCCCACCTACTGATATTTTTCATCACTGTTATTGTGCTTTCCAACTCAAAAATTGTTGACAGCTCAGAATTTTAGACAATATATTGTACCAATTCCAGACACTAATTTCTCCCCCACAGGAGGTTGTTTTTGGTAGCCTGGTGATTTCTTTGTTAACCAAATCTAAATTAGTTCTACTAAGTCTATTGTTCCCACACTGTGCACTTCTAGTACGTCCACTCAGATTATTTTCCCTGGCTATCTAGTCATCACCAAACAGTCAGCACGAGTCACTTTCTAGTCGATGTTTGTGCTTAAGCTATTTTAGCCAATTTTACTTTTTTTCTTTTTACTGCTGGAAATGTGTGGCTTTGAGACAGCTATCACAGTACAGATAGTTCACGTTCTTTTTGTCTCATGTTTAAGCAGATACTAACACCTCGGAGGTTTCCTCTGATCACTCCTAAAAGGGATCAGACTTAGGCACGCACAAATATTTCTGATTGCCAGGAATGATTCTGATATTATTTTTAAGCCTGGATTACTAAGAATTGCCTTTGGGTCAGAGAAGATTATTGTGCAGTCAGCGTTTGGCAAGCCTACTGTTTTCAAAAAATCTGCTTTAAAAATGGATTTCTTTTTATTTAAAAAATTTTAATTCCAATAGAGTTAACGTACAGTGTTATATTAGTTTCAGGTGTCCACTATAGTGATTCAACAATTCCATACATCACTTAGTGCTCACCATGACAAGTGCACTCCTTAAACCCTATCATTTATTTCACCCATCAACAACTTTATTGAGATGTATTTTACATGCCATACAATTCACCCATTTAAACTGTATAATTCAATGGGCTTTTGTATATTCACAGACAAGTGCAACCATCACCGTAGTCAATTTTAGAACTTTTTCATCACCCCAGAGTGAAACCCTTTACCCTTTACTTACTACTCTCCCATCTTATACTCTCCTAACCCAGTCCTAGGCAACCACTAACCTACATTCTGTCTCTATAGATATGCGTATTCTGAGTATTTCCTACAAGTGGAATCATGTAAGGTATGTCTTTGGTTACTGGCTTCCTGTGATATATCCATACCATGGAATATTTAGCCATAAAAAGGAATGAAGTGTTGATACATGCTACAACACAGATGCACCTTGCAATCCTGCTTCTACTTCATTCCACAGATTTGAAATCTCTTTCCCCAAAAAGTATTCCTTGACAACCTCAAAATTTATTTAAATGATCCCCCTAAATCTTACTTACCTCTATTTTAATCCTTAATTAGCCAGTCCGTCCCCATGGGATTGAAATTCTTTTGACAACTGTAAAATCTTATACAAGTTTATGTGAACATACTATTTCATCTGCTTGTTTTTTTTCCCCCCTCACAAAGACTCACTAGTTTAAAAACAAAACAGTCAAGATAGTGTTTCTCAATACTAAATTCACAAATAAAATGACATGAAGAGATTTTAAAAATTCAATACCTGGGCCCCACCGAGGGTCAATTATATCACAATCTCAGGAAGGAGATTTGGGGACTGAGACATCAGTATTGTTTTAAAATTTCCCAGTCAATCCACAGTCAGAATAAAAAAAGACTAATTTAGACACAAAGAAGTCTTAGTTACCTCGTACTACAATACATTTTATGTATAAATTAATAGTACTGTACTAATTAGTTCATGATTTACAGCATTTATTTCTGTCATTATTTACTAAATACTGTAAAATAAAACACTTCTAAGAGCAAATATACTATATGCAGAACTGTATAAAACATATCAATTTTTCTGAACACTTGTAAATTTTTTTACTTAAAGCAGAAATCTCTAGCAAATACTTCAACCATTCTGTTGCCCCTCAAAATAGAACACTTGCATATATATTACCTATTAATATTAGTTATACCTTTTTGTACACCCATTAAAGTTTGTACACCTCCTTGCGTGCAAAAAGTCAAACTCTTTTCTTGAAAAACCCATGATGCCATTAGCCACTGTTTTCTTTGTGGGGTTTTTTTGGAATATTTTATTTTATCTATTTTTTATTTTTAAGTAAGCTCTATGCCCAGCATGAGGCTTGAACACACAACCCTGAGATCAAGAGTTGCATGTTGTACTGCCTGAACCAACCAGGCACCCCACAATTGTTATTCTTGGAATATTAAAGTTTCTTTCAAGTATGGTAATGAATACAGACTGCACTGGAAAGATTTTTCCCTAGTTCTTCCATGTTTAGAAAGGGACAAGCAGGAAATGTAAAACTGTAAAAGTTCCTTGGGTGTTTCTGATAGGTTTTATCTGGCTGATAGCTTTTTGCCAGGACTGTATCTTAAGTTTTCTAAACTGACTCGTATCTTTCCATTATGAAATTTGAGTATCTCATTCCAAGAAAAATCTTCATACTGAAAGTCCAATCTCTTAATGTAAAATATCTCTGACAAACACAGTTCAAGATTATAAGGGAGGTATGAGAGTGATAAAATGATATTTTATCCTTAGAATAATAGAGACTCCATAGGTTAAGAATTGGTTAAATACCCAGAGGCTGACAGCAAGAAGGGAGAGTAACATAAATGTACTCGATGTTGTTAATAAATTTAAGAAAGACTGAATAGCACAAAAAGGCAATTCTTAATAGTAGCATCTATAAGATTCAATCTTTAAAATGAATGATGCTTATGACCACACATTAAAATTCTCTTGTAATAAAAAGACATATTTATGATCATAGTAGAGATGTTTCGTTCCACCTTGAGAAAACATAAAATTACCCCCTAATGACATTCAGTATAATCTTTAGAGACCTGGGGCATAGTCTGTCAAAAAGAATATTTTTGCGATGATTCAAATGATAAATATTCACAAGAGCCTATTCTTACTTGGTACTGGATACACGGAGTGCCCCTGGGCAGGAACGTTTTAATGTTGGAGTCTCTCTCCACCTTTCTTCATTTGCATTAGCATTTGTTTAAAAACTTATATTAATTTACACAAAATTTATCAATTTTCGGGAAATGAAAACTCCATCTATTTTGTCCTCCTGTCCTTGAAATGTCCTTTATGAAGCTTTCCAAATTCATTTCTCATGAAAGGCATATATTCATGTTTACATGTGCTCTGGACTTATTTTGAGTCCTTAGTGTGCTTTCATGTATTTTTTGACCTCAACAGCTACAAAGGGGAATAAAAGAATGATCCAAAATTTGACATTTCTCCTTTTTCCTAACCTGTATACCTTTCCAAACAGCTAATGTTACAGACCTGAGTCACATTATGCATCCCAAGTGATGCAGAGCTGGGCTCTAAACAGGTGGACACATCTGTTCCAGTCCATCAGACTTGACTTACACTGACTGCGTTCTGTAATCATTATGGTTTTTATCCCAAATTACAGTGTCAATCTGTTCAGAATTAATATGTATTACTCCACTGCTTGTTACAAAATTTTCAGTTTATTTATTGGACCAAATCCTGCCCTAATCACTTAGGCACAATTCCCACTGAAAACCTAAAAGAGAAAATGTGTATCCAGAGGTTATGTTTTCATTGCATGTCAAAAGATATTTTTGCATAAGTGGATGTTATTGCAATTCCCAATGAATGCTCTTTCTGTGTCAATAGTGAAAACTATTTAAAATTTTAGTGGGCTGGTTTGGATCATTTTTAATCACTTCTTCCAACACATGTTATATCCCAGTGTGGATGTTCACATAATGAAGAGAGGGTTGACAAGTTATTTTCTTCACTTAGAATGCAGCTTATATTTTTAATACTTGGGAAATGATAGTTTTAATTCCCTCTTCCCTTTGTGTTGGGTAATATTTGAAGACTAGGAATCCTTGAAGCCACGGCTCTGTTTTATTACAACATGATACATCATTTCACTGTGATCTTATTTCTTTTTCCTGTTCTATTTTCCCTGAAGCTAACTAAAAACATGGATTTTTATTGAGGAGGAAAAAAAGTTATTAATTCATAATTATTATGTAAAGGTTAATCTGGCCAGCACCCTCCAAATGACTTTCCCACCAGCTGGTGATTTTATTCTGTTTTTTTCTCTCCTGTTCGATAATGGAGAAAGGTGAGACTCAGAAGGTGATGAAAACTAACAGCAAAATCTTAAAAAATAAGTAGGTCACAAATCTGATGGAAGAAAAAGACTAAATGATACGCTAAAATATTAATGTATATTTTAAATCTCCAAAGCCATGGAAAATAAAAAGAACAATAGCAAAAACTAGTGGGTACAATTTTTTTTTTTTTTAAAAAAAAGCAAAACGATGCTCTACTCTTCATCTCCAAGGTTAGGTTCAGCAGGCAGAGATGGTTGTATTACCATGTTTCTCATCAGCACCTCCACTTGCCTGCTGTAACATACGAAATGGCAACAGCGCCAATGGCAATACAAATCCTATTAACTTGATGCATCATACATGAGGAAGTTATAACCTAAGTTGCAACAAGATCAGAAAAGGATGATCAGAATTCAGCTAAAAAAAAAAGAAAAAAAAAAGCAAGAATGCCCTCATCTCTGTGTCTCCTTTGACTTCTCCTTAGTAAGGCAATACAAAGGGAAAGTTATCCCCAGGTGCTACCAGTTGAGTACGAGCCACTGCCCAATAACCTGCTTCAGAGCCTATCATGGTAACTATGCAAGGCTTGCCCAAATTATTTGAACAAATCGCTCTGCAATTATTAGACATGTTATGAGAAAGTATGAACAGCTTGACCTGCAAAATTTCAATATATCTTACCCCTCAGGCAGGACTAAAACTTAAAAATAAAACTCCAGAGACACTGACATTCTTCTCATCATATAACACATACCGGTAGAGAATGAAAAAGAAGAAAAAAAGGACATGAATATTTGAAAAGGCCTTTTGAATCTTGCAGGCATAAAGTAGAAGTATATATCATTCTCACAGACCCAGAGTCCATGCAGATACACATTGAAAGACACGCTTTGTACCATCATCCTCCGCTGATATGTCAAAGGAAAAGCATTCATTCTCACCTTTTCAGGGTGTCTGTCATTAGGTACATTAATATGGATGAACCACCACAAAATCAAAAGGCAGTGAGAGAGGTAAGCTTAAAGGGATAAAGGCTTTAAACTGCATTTAAGTGGGGCTCCAACTGAAGACTAAACTTTGGGTTTCTATAATTACTTTACCTTTTCTACATACCCAGGAAGCAAAAAAAAAAAAAAAATACTAATTAGATATGCTCTCAAGTCCATTGTCAGCATTTCAGTAAACATTCCTCAAGTTCTTCTATAAATGAAGGCATTGACTGATGCTGACATGAGTTGAACAAGATTTCTTTTTTTTCTGTCAAAACATCCCTTATTTTGATGTATCACACTCGAAAATAGAACACAAAAGTATTTGTTTTTCCAATTCATTCTATAACTAAAAATCATGTTAACTCAAAATCAGTTGAGAAGCAACCCAAATATATTTTATTTTATTAACATAAAAATGTTTATCAAAAGTTCAATGATAATCACAGATATTTCTTTAATATCAAATATTCAAAAATAAATTTCAATTCATTCATATCCCATTTCTGCATACCGTTCAATATTTAAGTCATAACTGTACTAGATTATTCTATATATAGTATCACTTGGGAGAAAATTTAGTCATTGAAACACTAACATTTTCTTTAATATCTAGGCAATGAATTTGATACATATTTTAAAGGCAAAGGAAACATGAGAGAATAATATAATGTTATTGAGAGGGCAATAGAGAATAACCTGAGATTTTATCCTAAATTTTCCTTTCATGTCAACCAAGTTACTTTTGGAATTGGTAAGGCCACATTGTTTTCATCAAAATTTAAAAGAAGAACTTAAATTTTGCTGACCTTATTTACTTAAAAAAGATAAAAATCAAAAATAAGTAATTTATGTTTCTTTATTCTTGCTGATTGCTGCATCTATGGACTAGATTGTCAAAAGGATTGTATTTCGTAGTTAATATAATGCTCCAGTATTTATTTTGAAGTTTCAGTCTAAAAAGAAATGAGGTTATTTTAAAGTCTGATCTCAATAGCTAATTTTAAGAATTATGGCATTACCCAGAAATGTCTAGTAAATTATAGTATTTATATACTTGTATCTGACACACTGCAAATTGAACAGATATAAGATGTTAAATCCCTCTCTCGTGGATTAGTGGTTTTAGAGTATCTTGTCTGGATCAAATGCAAAATTTTAAATCAGATAGTTTGAGACCATATTTCTTTTAATTTTTTTATGAAGATAATTTATTATTAACTCAAAGCAGGGAATCCCTTCACCGTGTATACATATACCAAATTATCAAGTTGTGCACCTTAAACAGTTTACAATTTCATTGGTCAATTATACTTCAGTAAAACTGGGGAAAAACTGGTTCATTAATAATGATCTTTGCTTTACCAAAAATTATTTTTAATTTCCCAAAAACCCTCAAGGAACAAAAGTGGCGATAATGCAGTAAATAAATAGCACATGCAGTTAATAAGTCTAATTTAAAAAAAAAAAAAAAACACTTGAACTTGTAGCTGGCAGATTACAACACTCATTCAAAAAATGACTGTAAAAAAATAAATAAAAGTGGGTGTGTCTTGCCTTTACCCTCACTCGCCCACTACCTATCCTCCACAGAGCATACATCAACGACCCTTTCAGACCAAAGTCCTATCACAACATACGTCACTCAGAACCCTGGAATGACACTGAAACCCCTCATCTCTCTCAGAGTAAAAGCCAAAGTCTCTTACAATGATGACCTACTGTGTCCTATGTCATTCCCCCACCCCACATTCATCTCCAACACTCTTCTCCCCTCACTGGCTACAGACGCCCAGGTCATTTTACTGTTTCTTAAACATGTACCTAGGATGTCCCCAACCTGGAGCCTTCATACTGCCTGTCTCTGTACCTGGAATTCTCTTCTGCCAGGTATGTCTAGAGTTAATTGCCTTGCATTCTTTAAGGCTTTGCTTTTAAGCATCACCTTTCAATTAGAATGGCCTTTATAAACTCCACTCTGCTTACCACAAAGCTTCCATTTTCCTGCTTTATCACTTTTGATAGTATTCATCAACTTCTAACATATTATAAAATTCACATATTTGCAACTTTTGTTGTTTATTGTCTGCCTCTCTTCATTGCACTCTAAGCACCATAAAAACAGTAATTATTTTTCCCCCAAGTGTTCATTTAAATTCTAGCTAGTTAACATACAGTGCAATACTAGTTTCAGATATAGAATTTAGTGATTCATCACTTACATACAAGACCCAGTGTTCATCACAACAAATGCACTCCTTAATACCCATTACCCATTTAACCCAGACCCCTGCCCACCTCCCCGCCAGTAACCCTTTTGTTCTCTATAGTTAAGAGTCTGTGTCATGGTTTACCTCTCCTTTTTTTCCTCACATTACTTTTTTTTCTTAAATTCCACATGAGCGAAATCATATCTTATGACTCACTTCTCTTAGCATAATACTCTCTAGCTCCATCCACATTGCAAATGGCAAGATTTCATTCTTTTCCATAGCTGAGTAATATTCCATTGTGTGTGTGTGTGTGTGTGTGTATCTTCTTTATCCATTCATCAGTGGATGGACATTTGGGCTCTTTCCATAATGTGGCTATTGTTGATAATGTTGCTATAAACATTAGGGTTCATGTGTCCCTTAAAATCATTAATTTTCTGTTCTTTGGGTAAATACCTCATAGTGTGATTGCTGGATTGTAGAGCAGTTCTAGTTTTAAATTTTTGAGGAACCTCCATACTGTTTTCCAGAGTTTGCATTCCTACCAACAGTGCAAAAGGGCTCCCCTTTCTCTGTATCCTCGCCAACACCTGTTGCTTCCTGTGTTATCAATTTTAGCCATTTTGACTGGTATGAGGGGTAGTTTTAATTTGTATTTTCCTGATGATGAGTGATATTGAGCATCTTTTTGTGTGTCTGTTGGCCATCTGGATGTCTTCTTTGGAAAAATGTCTGTTCATGTCTTCTGTCCATTTTTTAACTCGGTTATTTATTTTGAGGGTGTTAAGCTTTAACAGTTTATAAAACTTTTAAGTTCTTAAGTTTATAAAACTTTTGTTTCCCTTGCCTGAGGAGACACATCTAGTAACAAGTTGCTATGGCCAATGTCAAACTACTTCTAGGCGGTAGTTTTTGTCTTTTTTTTTTCACTCACTTGTCACAGGCCTATAGTAGTCACTCGATTGATATTTGAATTTTTGCATTAAAATTGTCTTACTAAAGTAAATCTAAAGCAGTTTATACTAAGTAATGCAAACCTTTAACTTTTTAAACAAAGTTTTTAATTGAGAATAATTTTAGTTCATTATTTTAGATAGGATAAAGAGCTCTCATATATGCTTTACCCAGTTTTCTTTAATGTTAATCTTTTACATAACCACAGTACATCAAAGCTAAGAAATTAACAGAGGTTCAATGTCACTAAACTGTATAGACTCTACTCAGATTTCACCAGTTTTTTTTTTCCACTCATTTGTCTCTTCTCTTCCAAGATCTAATCCAGAATACCTTATCATATCAAATTGTCTCCTTTAGTCTGTGATGGTTTCTCAGTCTTCCCTCATCTTTTACAACCTTCATACTTTTGAAAAGAACTGGCCAGACATTTTGTGTACTGACGTTCAAGTTGAGTGTGTCTGAGGTTTTCTCATGATCAGACTGGGCTTTTTGGTTTTGGGGGAAAAGATCACAGAGGGGAGGCACCCTTCTTACTGCATCATATCAACATGATTCATCATTAGTGATGTTAACTTTCATCACTTGGTTAAGATGATGTCTGCCAAGTTTATATATTGCATAGTTCCTGTTTTTCCCTTTTCATATTCTATGCTGTGTAAGCCATTTATTAAGTCCAGCCCACACTCAAAAGGAAGGAAATTAAGCTCCACTTACAGATGTAGGAGTGCCTACATAGATTATTTGGAATGCTTCTCTAAGGAAGATGGATTCTCTCTTTATTTATTTTTTTTGTTTATTTATTTACTTATTATGTGTCAACTCAGGGATATGTTTATATTCCTTGGGTTATGATAGAATACAATCAACATTTATTTCGTTGGTCGTCAAATCATTCCAGTTTTGGCCTTTGGAGAGGTCTTCAAGTTTTGCCTCTGTCCTTTAAAATATTAATAAAATATTTTCACATTTTCCACAGTATTTCTGAAAATTTCTCTGTGCTTAAATTATGATGGCCACCTTTTAGTCGGCACTCCCCCACAAGTCTCACACAAAGCATTACATTTAGTAGATCTCTCCTTCAGTTCAGTTAGAAGAGGCTCTATGGCACAGAGAATAACTTAGGACGAAATGTTACACCCTCTTGGTCTCAAAACAAAATCCTCTCAGCCACAGCCATGTGGATATTTTTTCGCAAGTCTGCTTCCCTCCTGATGTTGTCCAATCTCCTGTGTCCTTTCTATCCCTCAAGAGTGTCCTAACATTTGTTCTCCTCTTGTAAACCTTGCAATCCTGAAATATCCACTTTGTTTTTTAGGCAGTCAATTTAGCTTTGTCATTGTTTGCAGTGACCTTACAGATAATTCCCTGGGACCTTATCTTTTGCAACAAACACAAGCCATCAAGGTATTTTGCTACAGAATTCAATCTTCTTCCTTAAAGGCAGAATATATTGTGGTCACTTGTAGTTTGAAATAATTTTTCTCTACTGTTTATATTTTGAAATATTCAGAGGAAAAATGAAAACATTTAAGGAGACTCCAGCAAGAAGCTACAGACCTGAGATTTCCTACAATGATTTTTTGAAAATAAAAAAATACCCTCTTTAATTTTCTCTTAGTGAAGTGCTAAAAAGATAGCAGAAGACAGTAGGAAAAATCCTTGGAAATTAGTTGTCAGAGTAATTTTTTGGATATTAAAAAAAAGATTGCCATTGTTTTAATACATCTATGACCTTTCGCTAATTTTCTGTTCCTAGCACTGTAGCAAAATAGCATGGAGAAGGGAACTTGCATATACCTCTGAGAGGCCTAAATCCTTGCAAATGGCATTTCCTATTTAATTCAATAGGCTGTTCCCCTAAGATGGACCGAAAGCACAGCCTGGTGGGAATATGCAATGGAGGAGTCTTGGGAAAAAGTGCAGACTGGGCAAATTTCAAAGACTGATGAAATCATTCTTGGAGTGGATTATAAAAGTAAAGATCTATGGCAAGCCAAACTGGCAAAAGGAAAATAGGTCTGGGAGAGATGCCAAGCAGAGTGAGTATTAAGGTGAAGATAGGGTCAACTCACAAATAAGGAAAATACAGTCTGGAACTTAAAGACTTTATGTTTTCAATGTTTTTGGCAAGACTTCAGGAAGTGAAGTTGAACTTAGATTTCCTCTATCAACTATTTTGGCTACATTGTAGGAAGAAGCATCCATAATCAAAATTACTTAGCAGAACCATGGAATCCATAGCAACATCTGGCCAGCAGTAAGTACCTAAAGCAGCCTACCCAACTTCCCACCAAAATGCCTACAAAGATTCAGGAAATTACAAAAACTCATATCCAGCTTAACAAGTAAGATCAGAAACAGTCTGCCAGAATATGGAAGACATCTTCACTGAACCTCAAGTAGATTATGTGGGCTACAAAAAAATTCATCCATCTTCTATTTGATTAAACAGTGTTGACAACCTGGAAAAAGGAAGACGGCAAGTTCACACCCCTTCAACGGACATCACGTAACTGGAGTCTAGACCACAGTGCTGCATATGTGACCTTAAATTTTTGGCAGATTGGAGAAAAGAATAAAAACAGAAGGAAGAGCTTGGGAAATTTTATGGAGACTTATTGACAAAATGATAGTTGGGGAACAAGAAGGAAACTAACAAGCCTAATGTCAAAATACAGAAAACGCATAACTCTAAGTACAACATAGAAAACTCAAGAAGGAGCTTAAAATATGACCTAGAATTTTAAAAATTAGTCAGTTAATGAAAGCAGAGAAAGGAGTGTGGATAATTACACAGAAAGAATGATCAACATACAGACAGAAGTATGCACGCAAATGCACTGATTAAGTAAATGGGTTGCGCTCTCAGGAGTGAAGAATTTAAGACATATTTTAGGACTAGAAAAATAGATTGGCGTTAAAGTAAAGATGATTTTGAGTGTCCTCATAAAAGTTTTAAGAAAACTAATTGCCTATGACATACAGAACAATCCTCCAGAGTGGTAAGAATACAAATTAAGATTGCATTCTTTTTTTAAGTTTATTTTTTGAGAGAGAGAGCAAGAGGGGAGGGACAGAGAGAGATGAAGAGAGACAATCTCAAGCAGGCTCTGCACAGAGCCTGAAATGGGGTTGAACTCACAAACTGCGAGATTGTGACCTAAGCCAAAATCAAGAGTCAGATGCCTAACTGGCTGGGCCACCCAGCCACCCCTAAGATTGTTTTTGATAACCAGGAACAAGGTAAGTGAATAAGAGAAAAAAAGAAATAGATGTCACAGGAATTAATGGAGTCAAATGTCAATCTGAGGTTTGAGTCTAAGCGGATACAATGGCGAAATTTAAAAAATTAGAAATGAGAGATTTTGGTTGGAAAAATGAATTCTATTTATAAATGTTTCATTTTATATCCATAAAATATAAACCTGAAATGTAGACCAAGTATAGGAAGAATGGTTTCAAGATGTAGACTTGGAAATCACCTGAATAGAGGTGATACTAGATGTTAAGGGAAATTATAAAGAGATTTGAGAACAGAAACACTTCAGCTAAGGTTCAAAGACAACACCCAGCAAAAGCACCAAGAATGAATCTAGAAGAAAGTAAAGGAGGGGCACCTGGCTGGCTCAGTTGGTAGAGCCTATGACTTTTCATCTCAGGATTGTGAGTTCATCTCAGGATTGTGAGTTCATCTCAGGATTGTGAGCTCATCTCAGGATTGTGAGTTCATCTCAGGATTGTGAGCCCCGGGTTGGGTGTAGAGATTATTTGTTTGTCTGTTTGTTTTGGGTGTAAAGATTACTCTAAAACTATATTTTTAAAAAGAAGAAGAAAGGAAAGGCATCCTTAATTCTCACTGTCAGTTGTACTGATGCATGTTTCCAAGCCTGGGAAAAATAGAAATGAGCAGCTGGCAATCAGAAACCCAAACAAAAATAAAATTGCTTATTTTCTCTAAAATGTCTAGTTAACAGTTGCCTGTTTTTATTGACCTGATCTTTAGAGATTCTCGGTGATTCTCACACTCGAGGTATGTGTTTTGTTTTGCTGAAGTCTAAAGACATGAAATATGGATGACTGTAAGCCAAGGACTTTCTGTGGCATACAATTGTTTGCTCAACAGAAATTAAAATAAAACTAAACAAATTATTAAATGTCTTTATTTTAATTAAAGAAGATTCTCCTTCTGTGAGTACCCACTAAGTACACTGTGAATTCATTGGAAAAACTTCAAACACCCAGCTCACCAATTTTAGACTGATCCCTGGTTACCATGTGAATACAATGAATTTTCACCTATTTCTTGCCTGCTGGCCTGCCCTATTCCTTTCCTCTTTTCTCTCTTCCTTCATGCTCCCTTTCTGCTCACCCACCCCCTTTTCTTTATCAGGCCAAGTCTCTCTCCTCAGGTCAGAGTAATTGTCAGCAACATTTACCATCACTTTCAATCTGTCCCTTTGACTATTCGAGTAGAATCATTTAGGTCAGTTTAAATGCAATCATTAATAGAATGTGTATTCAGAATTTACTCCCTATGACAGGAACTATACTGTTACAGAAATACAAGTTTCTATGAGGAGCTCAGCCTACTTCAGGATATCCCATTTCTCGTGAATACTGTTTCAATTATCAGATAGAGATGGTTTATGCAAACAGCGCAAGCAACAGATAAAGCAGCTAGGTCAACAGGATGCCATCTGAAGGATTACAGTTGGACCAACTTCATACCGTAAAAATGTATGGCTAAATTTTGTTTCCAAATGTTATGGACATCGAGGGAAACCTTTCATTATGAATCCAGTCATTTTAAGCCGTATGTCAACAGTTTACCATTTCGAAGACAAAATTGGTTGTTTCAAATTACATTAACATAAAAAAATTTTCTGGCCTTGCTAAGTATTTCCAAATTTCTTATTTTCTGTTGAATGCAAACAAAGGATAATATGGGACCAGTATATTCAATTCTTAAAAAAAGCATAATACACTGTCTTCTTTTGCTGCCAGTGGCCATTTTAAAATGTAGGTTTTAGGTAGGTCATAGAAACGTTGTAGGTCCTATCAATATCTCAAATAAGTTATTTTTCCCATTGCTAAAGTAAAGTCCACCTGAGGAATTAAGTTTCTGATAGGTTTCCTCTTTGTCCATACTGAATTGTATCATTTATATATAACTAACTAATACTTTTCTGTAAAATAAAAATTTTGGTAATTCCCAGTTCTTATTTATTACTGTTTTACATAAACTAGGGGTATTTTTATCTGAAAATTTTAATCCTATTTTTACTACTAAATGTTTACCCAGTTGATAATGCATATATAGTGGGTATAATTGGTGTGGTTTATAATTATGCATATCCAGATTAAACAAGACAAATGGCAGAGCTGGTAATGGCATCATATTAAGAATATAAATGTATTAAAAAATCTATTTAAAAGTATAATTATAAAAAAGGGAATGAGAGCTATTTTAAACTCTTTTCTAGGTATAAATAATCACATTTACCAAAGGGTATTACAGAAATCACATAAGCAAAAGATATTACAAAGTATTATTTAGAGAAACAATTGGAATTCAGACTTCTTAATAACTACTTGCTACTGCTGGCCAAATACAAAATGAGTGTAATCTACCATGATTAATTGCTTGTGTTTTTTTCCCCACTCTGTATAATTGAGAAACAGTGTAATCAATGATATAAATGTAACTCTAATGTATCTTTCATACACAGCCTTAATGGCTTTTATTCTCTCCAACTTTTCCTATACATAAGAGCAAACTGTATTTGCAAAAGATTGGTTTCTATTATTGTTCTTATCCCAGGTGACTTGTAAGTGAATTTTTTTAATCACATCAAGCATAGAAATGTATTTTAAGATGAAAATACACTTTATTTTGATATTCTTAGTGATTAATGTGGCAAATAGGCTTTAAAACATAATGTGCTATACAAATCTAAGAACTTATTATATCTTAATAAAAGCCTAAGTTAAATAAATGATCTGACTTCCTATACTTTGTACCGTTTCTCAACTGCTACAGCTCAAGATTGGCTAGGGAGTTGACTTCTGCCCCACTGACTGACACTCCTCCCCCATCCTTCTACAGAATCCTAGCAGCCCACCAGGAGCACTGCTCAAGAGTCTCTGACATTGGTTGAATGACCCCTTCCTCACCTCCAGTCCTCTCTTAAAACTTCCATTAAAAGAGGTCAAACGCTGACTCCCAGGCTATTAGTAGCTCCCACCTGAAAGTCACCCAACTTTCATTTACAATCTGTTAGTCATTTGTGATGTATTTTTCAACAGTGCTCTTATTTCAGCTTCCAATTCTTTCAGTCCTTTTTCTCTACCTGCTCGGAGAACTCCCTCTGATTGGAAAAGTTAAGGTGATAGTGAGGAAAGTGTAATTTACTTCCACTTTTAGCCTCTCAGATTTCTTCTCTTTCTGGCTGAGAGGTGATGAAACAGCATTCCCAGCGACTATAAAGCTTCTCCTTTCTGCGATTAATAAATTCAGTACCATCCCAGAATACCTGTTTAATATTAAAGAGTTGATAGCAATATGTGCTATCAGGGAAGATCTCTCAAGTAAATACTCTTTCTTTTCCAAAATAAACCTGCATGATTTTTTTCTCCTGAAATACGCCAGTATGCCATAAATACAGAATATGACATATAAGGAATTATTTCAAAATATTTGTGTTTTCTTATTCCAGGGCAAGTAGGAAAAGCTGTAAGAGCATTCAAATAGTGATTGGTATATATGTTATTATTGCAACCAATTTTTCTCCTGATCTAAGATTCATTACTGAAGCACCTAGCTTAAAGTGTTTCCAAAATGAAAGAGCCACCTCTCTGTATAAAAATAATCTGTGTAGTTAGGCCAGAAAAGATAAAATTGATGATGACTCTCAATTGTAAGGCTCCAAAGCCTACACTCGCAGTCAATTGCACTTTGCAACCCATGATCTCCAAGTGCTTTACCAATAAGGGTTATTGAAAGTGTTTCACACAAGAGCAAATACAAGTGACTTATCAAAATCATGGAGCAAATTTCAAACCAGCTCATGAACTCAACTCTCTGTGTCTGCCTCTATTCTTTATATTTATGTTTATGTATGTATTTTAATGTTCACATCTTGATGGCCACCCCATTTTTCTTTCCAATAAGGCCTATTTATATCAGCAAGTATTATAAAATTATAGCATGTGGTTATTTATCCATTGTAAAAACCACAGATGTGTGTGTGTGTGTGTGTGTGTGTGTATACATTACTCTTTACTTATTTACCACTTCATTAAAATGCCTAGGATTCTGTTTCAGAAATATGGGGAGTAAAAATCAGGTGCAAGATACAGTGAATTCTCACATACCTGTCTGGATGGGAAAAGAAAAAGTACGTGGGTAGTCTAAACCTACAACCGTTTTAAGTATTGATGTTTCCCTACGTTTCAATACATTTCGGTGTTTGGATGTCCAAGTAGTTGCCTTCTGGACATTAGCCCACCTGAATTTTTATAAGCACCCTGTCACGAATAGCAGTGCACTGGCCGGCTTCTCCATAGCCTCTGCTGGCACTTCCTTCCTCTCTCCTATGCTGGCCAGAAGTGGAATCATCTCATGGACAAAGACACTCATCCCCTTTCTTTCTAAGTTTGTACTTTTCCTGGCTGATAACCTTTTCTGTAAAGGAAATGGCTTTCATGTATTTTGGTAGCAAGTCTATCTTTAATTCAAGTCCTCTGGGCTAATAAGTGTATTCGAAGTAAGCACCTTTGTCCCAGTTCTACTACAATATATATCCTATTGCACTATTATTACTAATAGTCACGTCTGTATCTCTGTGAGAAGAAACCACATTTATTCCCTGTTGTGATCCTCAGTGCCCTGTACTGTCCCCAGCGTAAGGCACTTGGGGAGAATTTGGAAATGGAGCAAAGAGTAAGTCGAATAATGAATAATCAAGATTTACCTGTGCTCTTGTCTATTTTAGGTCTATTTTCCCCCATAACACCTCCAAGGATGACAAAGAGAAAAGCACGCTTTCAATCCATCTCTGATGCCTATTCCACACGTTTGAAGCAGCAGCTTAATATACTACAAATATGACATTCTTTCTATAACAAAATAAAAACCAAAAGCAAATACTAAAGCCAGTATAGATATTTTACCAAGTGCAACGTCGGAGGGGGGATTCCTTACATTTATCTATAGAGAGATCTAGTATATATTTGGTTCGTGACTTCAGTTCGTTATAATGGCAGCAAATGCATGTCTTGCATTTCCTTTTTTCTTTCTCTTTTCTTTTTTTAATCCTGCAACTGAGGGAACTCTTCTTCTAACCTTCTACAGGGCGACCAGTCAGCAGACGACTCCAGACTCACATTTCACAATACAAATCCAGGAGCCCAGTGGCCACAGAAAAGCCTTCATTGTTATTAGTTTCAGGACCTCTGGGATATTAATTCATCATGCACCCTCTCATCACTCCATCCATTATGCTTGTCTATACAGCTCACACGGAGCAAAGACCGATGCAAACTCCCGCTAAAGCAATAGCGTGAGATTACCAACACAATTACTTTCAGTGCGGGTAGGGAATTTTCTATACCAGCAGAAATGACTACAATCTCCTTTAGAAATATCCTTGTTGCTGTGGCCTTTTAAAGCTGCTACATAAGTGAGATTAGTAATATTAATGTATTCTTTAGCGAGGTAAGATATTGTGTGTGGAAAATTAAATAGGACCATCCATTTCAGAATTGAAATGCTAAGCTAAAACCTTCTTTTGCAGCCTCATCCTTTTGCTAGAGTGTGGTACACGTGTCAGTATTATAGGAAAGCATCCTGGCTCTTTTCCTTTGTTTGGATCCGGTTTTACAAACAACCGTAGTATCCATTTCCTCGGCTTACAAAATCTGTGAACAGGCAAGGCAGAGAGAATCAGCCATTTTATTCTTCCTTCAAAATGCATGAAAATATCAGCTGCCTTTTCCATGCTTTCATATACAACATGAGTGCACTGATATAAAGCAAATGAGTGTGCCTAGTTAACCAATTAACATAGGGGGTTTCTTCATACTCCCTCCCATGAGTTAACTTGCAAAATCCACTTGTAAAATTCAGAGATTACCAACTAGTCTTTGAATGAACTAGAAATGTAATTTTGTCTCTCACCAATACAGAGGCTTTGTGCTAACAAAGATTTTTCTCTCAACACTGTTTTTCACCCCTTAAAATGAATGGTAATAAGCAGAGGCTGAAGAACAAGCAACTCACTTCTTTTTTGAGACAGAAGCCGAGCGCCATCTGCTGGTTGCAGGTCTCCATGACCGTCTGGGCATCGTGTAATTCAGAGAAAAAGAAAGATTTTAAGGGTTCTTGGGTTGTTTTTAGCAGTAAAAACCAGTCTTGACTTATGCGAGAAAACCAATGAGCACTAACTTCATTATGGAGTAATATAATACCCTAAGGGCAATGATCCCCACAAAAGCACATTTCTACATCACTGAATGTATTCTCATTCTGCTTGGCTGTTTGCAAGTTGCATTGTTAAATTACAGTTCTCTGCATTTCCTTTGGAGAGTAGGCAGTAGGGGTAGAGAAGGAAGGAACATTTTACCGGACCTTCTCCCTATGTAAGTGGATATTAATAACCCTAACTCGAGAATCCGTTTTTCACAAATTCTTTAATCTATTTAACTACTCACATAATCAAAATATTAGAATGTCACTACTTTCTACAGAAAAAAAATTCAGAATGCTATCTTACTGGCACTATTACATCTTTTTTTTTTTTTTTTGGTCTGTTTTATCTTGTCTATATAGTCATTGCCAACCATGGACTGAGAGTCCTGCTACAGTTTTGTGTACTGAATTTGCATTTTCATTATATTTCATACCAAAGAATTCTGCTCTTCATTTTTAGCAAAACAGCTATACAACTATATAAACAAAACACTTTATCCCACATCCCTCACATAGAAGCATGGTTAAAACAAACTGTGTAAAATGAGATTTACTTGTTGGCTCATTCCTTATGTTAGCCTAAAAGAAAAAATAAAAAAAGTCCTAGATACATCAACACATTAAGAAACAGAAATTAGGCAGAAAAACGATTTTAAATAAATGTTTTAAAATTAAAGTTATAATTTGTTTTTCGGTTGCTTTTCCAAAGGAAACTTCTACAGATGGGGTGGGGGCAAGGAAGCCATAGAAAGCTTTATATCTCAACAAGAAAAATCATTCTTGCAATGGCTTTACCTTGCTATCATTTCAGAGTCCAAACCTGTCATAATAAATGCAACCATAAATCCATGGCCAGTGACTGAACCTATCAGCTTCACAAGGAAGCATTTCCAAACTATAAATATCGGTTGATTGAAAGCCAAGGTCAGGTCTTCATGAGGATTTATAGAGCTATTTAAGGAAACTGTCTAAGACTTAATCCCAATGAACAAGAACCATTTCCACAAATGTGAGTACATCTTACATGGAAATATATGAATAAATAGAAAAGCACATAATAGAGTTTTTAAGCTTTATTATCTCCATTTTGTGGACAAAAGGCAATGGAGAGGAATACAAACACCAACTTAAAATACCAGAAGTAAAGATAGAAGAAATAGGACGATAGGGCTGCTCAAGGAGAGAACCAGAGTCTTTTTCTGGGAAGTCATACTGTGAGGGCCCACTCATCCCTGCCCTCTTCAGTCATGAATTCCTTGTCTTATCAGGTCAATCTTCACCTCTTCATGAAAGTCTTGACTGACCTCCCTGACTAGGTCAAATTGCCCTATTATATGCTCCACAGCAATTGTAACTCAACTTCAGAGCCCTTATCATAAATGCAGTTTTAGGCGATTATTTGATTAATTTCTGTCTCTCAGATTGAACAGGAGCCTTCATAAAAGTAGAATTCTATCCTGAATGGCAACATTGTGTCTACAATTTTTTCTTAAAAAAAAAAAGAATCTCAAAGGATAGGTGCTTACTAAGTGAGTGAATTAACGAGTAAGTGGGGGGAATCAGAATTTGTTTGACAGTGGTAGCAAGTTTATATGGTGTTTGGATTCTTGTCTTAGTGTATTCTATGCTAAGTTCTTGCTCCCAAACTACAAATGAAAAATTTGACAATAACAAGTGGAATTGAGCCAAATTCTCAGGAATGTACGATGCCCATTTGAAATTAATTAAGTTCTTGAGGAAGCCTTGTAAACAATCTCAGGTCATTAAGTTGGTAGCATCCTCATGTTCCCACACATTGCACGGTGCTCCTTTTCAATCTTTCCCCGACCGTAGCACGTCAAGTGGCTGGCTTCATTTTTTTCTTTTACTTGCTAATACTATCCATAATGAAATTTCTGTTTTAGGTTAAATGTTTGCTCATCTCAACTCAATGCTCTAAACAGATGAGTGACAAGGGTATTTGCAGGAAATACTGCTTGCACAGTCCTAAGTATGAGGGTAGGATAGTGGTAAACAATGCAGATTCAGACAGCATTTTTAAAGCTGAAAAAGAAGGGGATTACATAGGAGGGAAAAAGTATATCACATAACAATTATTGCAGGAAATATTTTCCCAGATACATTTTTTGTCTGTGTGGGCTCCTGTACATTGGTGAGAGGTAAAATAGAGTTATTCCCTTAGGAACCAATCAAAAAAAGTATGAAAGCCACGGGGCTTACACGAGGGTCAGCAAACTTTTTCTGTAAAAATCCAGATAGTAAAAAATGTTACATTTTGTGAGCCATACAATCTCCATTGCAACAACTAGACTCTGCTTTTCTAGTGTGACAACAGCCATAGACAATACATAAACAGGTGTAGCTGTGTTCCAATAAAACATTTTTTACAAAAACAGGCAGTCAGTGGATTTGGCCCACAGGCTAGAAGATCAAAAGAAATGAGGCTCTTTCCACTTAGACTCTCTGCAAATGAGAAGCAATAGGTATAACTTGATACCAAGAAACTGCTCCATCAGTCATAAAGTGATTCACATTTGAACAAATGGGGACAGAATGGGACAATGTCCTAATATGCTCTCTACCTTTTTAATGCCCTTTTAACAATGTCCTAATATGCTCTCTACTTCTCATCTTCCATTTTACCTTTTCTGACTCAACATTCTACACCAGCCTCCAAAGATTTTTCTAAATAATTCCAACTTTTCCCTACTGAAAATCCTTTAAATTTCTTATTTCCAATTCAGTTCTTTAGTCTACTTCATATGCTTTTTTTCACCCATTTAATATGCCTGCCTTCTTTCTCTTCCAACTGATCCTCATCAGCATTTCACAACTAATGATATTACCTCAACTGGGCCCTCAGTGCTTCCCAGATTCATTTACCAGACTTTACTCATTCTCTGGTATATAGCCTATGACTTTGAGGCTGCTCAACACACTGTGAAAATGAATAATACTAAAACAAACCTACAAATATGCAACCCTAGCTTTTCTGTGTCTATCTCTCTGGAGGTCTTGGTTGTTGAGAACTCCATGTTGGAAAAAATTCAACTGGCTCAAAATAATTACTTATAAGGCAAATAACCAGCAAGATGCTCTGTAAGATTACAGTCACACATCAAGGATAATAAATGACACAATTTCATGGATCTTGGAAGGCTCACATGAAAATGTGTCAATGTCTGTTCTGTGGTGTTAGTCACAAGGCCTTAGAAAGGATCCTAGAAAGACCACATGAGAGAGACAAGAAATGGTTCCTTCTGCAAAGCCTTTAGAAAGTAGCTGTTTTGGACAAGTGTTCAAGGAACTAATTAAGGTTATCTCATAAAGAATAGAAGTTCTGTGAAAAGATAAATATGGCTTTCCTTAACTCAAAAGAGCTAAGGACCCCAGTACAATCCTTTCTTCGTATATAAAAAGCCAACAATAAAGAACCAGTTTTAAGAGTAAGGAAACTTTTATGTATCTCAGGTTGGGTCTCCCAAAGCCGATTTCAAAAAGACTTGATCAGAAAATCTTTTCAGAAAAGATTTAATTTGTATTAAATTAATTTCTACTAATTTTGGTTGAATTTCTACTACTAAAAAGCTTCATTTCTAATGATTTATTTCTACTAACTTAAATTCTATTGATAATTGTAATATATACCTCCCCCCAAATCCCAAGATTATCTTGATATTTAACTATAGGTTTCCAGATTATCCAACACATAAAACAAAGCTATTATAACCACGATCAAACTCTTCTTCAAAACATTTAGTTCAAAGCTCAATAGGTAGGAGGAAACCAAACCTCAGAGTTATAAAAGGCTTGGTTTTTCTGTAATAGTTATACATTAACCAGCTATTTCTATGATGATAATGCATAACAACCTCAAAATCTCCACTAGAGATTTTAAGCAACTATGTATAGCCTGCTTATGAATCTCAGGTTTTCTGGGGCAGCTCTGCTCCTGGAAGTCCACTTCAGGTCTACTCCAAGTGACTCTTACTCCAGGAGCCTGGCCAAAGGAACACAACGACACAGTGCTCTTCTCATGGTACATGACAGAAGCATGAGATAAAGGACAGAGACACACAATGCTTCTGCAAGTCCACTCAGCACAAGCACACTGAATTTTCCCCCATCTCATTGGACAAAGTAAGTCACATGGGCAAACTTCAAGTCAATGGGCTGAGGAAATACGCTCCACCCACAAGGAAACCTCAACAAGGCTGTGGAATGATGATAGACCAAGGATACCACCAACCAGAGGTTGCACAGAAAATCTATCAAAATAGATTTTATGTAAGACCATGATGTGAATACCTCATTTTTATGAAAGACTTTTGCGAAAAAAGAATATAAAAACACGTGTCAGGAAGGCACCAACATGACAAATTGCCATGAAAGCCAAAGGATTGTATATTTGATAATGACAACTCCCAGGAGCACGAAAAGCAGACAGTTGTTGTAGCGTGTAACGCCTTCAGCCTGAACTAGTGTATAGAGAAAGGAGAAGAAATGTAATTTCCATTTTACTGGGAAACTACATGACAGATTTGTTTTTTTAAAAAAAGGAAGAAAGAAATAAAAATGGTTTCAAGATATATACACTAATGACTAGTTAAGAGAGCCATTTGGGCACATAAAGAGATGTCACGTTCAATTTGAAACACACAGAATTTGAGGTGTCAGATCATTTACATGGATTTTTCCTGAAAACATTTGGAAAAAAAAGTGGATTTGAAGTATGGGCCAGAGCTGAAGATGTAAAGGTAGGAATCAGGAATCTGAATGTGCTAATTAAAGCTGTGAGCATAGATGATGCCATTAAAGAAGTAAAAAGGGGGGAAGAGAATAAACCCAGACAGAGGTCTCAATGACATCCAGCCTTGGAAGTGGAAGCAAAGAAATCTAACACAAACGAAAAAGGGACGGAATTATCTGTTGCAGAATGAATGTGCCGCCTCAAATTCGTATGTTGTAACCCTACCCCACAATGTGCTGGTATGAGAAAGTGGAGCTTTTGAAAGTAATTTGGATTAGATAAGGCTGTAAAAATGCAAAGCCCGGCAACGGGATTAGTGCCTTTACAGAATTCATGAGAAAGTTTGCTTCCCTTTTCCCCTGTAGCCACCAGGTGAGGATATACATATGGATGTATGTGCAACGCAGAAGATGTCTCTCCCCAGAACTTGACCATGTTGGTGCCCTGAGGTTGGATTTCTAGCCTCCATAACTGTGAGGACTCCATTTCTGCCTTTTTATAAACCACACAATCAATAGTGTTTTGTTATGGCAGCCCCAACTAAGACACCAGTCGAATGAGTGTCTCGTGAGACACACGGGAAACAGACTCAAGCTCCAGCTGTGTCATCAACACCTGGATGTTGAATCCTAACACCGCCGAGTTCCGGGACACCGCAGAAAGGACTTCCATGAGCTTCAGTCTCCACACAAAATGGACCACAGCATCTATTTCACATTGACATTTATACATGTAATTCCTTTTCATTAAACAATGGTTTTACTACTGTATTCATTTGCAAACAAACAAACACACACAAAGCAGAAGCAGACCTATAAATACAGAGAACAAACTGATGGTTGCCAGAGGGAAGGAGGTGGGGAGATGGGCAAAATGTGGGACAGGGAGTGGGAGACACAGGCTTCCAGGTATAGAATGAGTAAGTCATGGGGATAAAATGCACAGTGTACAGAATACAGTGTTGTAATGATACTGTAATAGTGTTGTATGGTGACAGATGGTAGCTACACTTGTGAGCAAAGCATAGTGTATAGAGAAGTTAAAACACTATGTTGTACACCTGAAACTAATGTAACACTGGCTCTCAGCTATACTCAAATATTTTTTTTTAAATCTAGTGCTTTTAGACTCTGAAGCTGAAAAAACAACTAAGACTTTGTCCCAACTGTTCGTTCCACCACAAGCACTCACTATAGAAAACAGTGAACACCAGTACAATAGTTAACAAGTGCCCAGGTACCTTGTACTGATGTGACATGTTCCCCTTCTCATTTTTCTCCTTAATTTCAGCTTATCCTTTAGATATCAGTTGAATTGAAAGCCTTCCCCAACTCTCAATCTGAATTACACAACTTACAAATCTCTTTCAAAGTACCCCATTCTTTTTCTTAATAGCACCGATCTTCATTTATTTATTATAAGCTTCTATCATGTCTGTCTCCCTACTAGCCAGCCAAAAATAAAATTCATACCATTTGTGACACTACCTCCTTGTCCTGTAGGATCATGTTATGACAGTGCTATCAGATGTAAATCCTCTCGACTTCCCACTTTATTATATTATTTACATTTTCACTTTCTTCCCTCCTAGAGTAGGATTTTTTTCTTTTAATTAAGGTTGATTCTTCACATTCCTCCCATGTGCTCTTTAAGTTATCTAAGACTTTATCATCTCTCTTCTCCCTCTCTCTCTTATTTTCAACCTCTCTATTCCTGGGTCCTTCTACAGAGATTAAGAACAAGCCAAATCTTTCTCATCTCAAAATAATTTCTCCTCTCACCTTTCTGCTGTCCAGGTATATGTGCTTCTTTTGGTTATGAGCAGAGAACCACTCTTCTCGAGATCGCTCCAGGATTCCCAAACCCTGTTGCTAATTACTGATTACCCGTCACTCCCCAGTCCAGCCCCAGAGACGTTCTATCCAGAATCATTTAATGGAATTGTTTTGGTAACAATCACCAATAATTTTGATTAAAACAGAAATACAAATCTCTCATTTAGCTTTCTTAATCTTATGGTGACATTTGATATTCAAGTACACTATTCTTAAAACTTTATTTCACTTGTCTTCTGTGATGTCCCTCTCTCCTGCTTCTCCTCCCATATGCAGATAGTTCCTATCCACCTCCTTTTCCTGATTTATCTAGATCTACATATGTGTTCTTTCATATTGCTAAATACCAGAGCTCTGTTTCTTTTTAATTTCAAAGGTTCTTTATGAACTACACAGTGGTGTCCCAGACACAAAGATGTGCCATGGGTGTTTTCAAATAAGGAATGAAGTTAGAGCTGCAGTCCAGAAATTGCACATAAATCTACAACCTGTTCTATCTACATGTTCTTAACAAATATCAAGCATATAGCATCGAATTATCGTGTAAAAACAAACCCATATTCATACTTCTTAACTTCATTACTATACTCTCCATCTAATCTCTAGACCCATATGTTCAATGTCTATTACATACATGTACCATAGTTGCCTCAAAAATCTGTATTCAAACTGAAATCAAATTTTCTACCAAAATTTTTCTTTCTCCTGTATGCTCTAGCTCAGTAAATGGACCACCAGTACCCCAGGAAGCCAAATTAAAAATCTGGGAGTCCGTCTAAGGTCCTACTTCTCTCTCTCTATACTTCTGACCAGTCACAAATCTAGTTTATTAGACTTCCTTAGTATCTCTTATACTGACTATGCTGGCCACGGGTTATTTTTGCTTTCCCACCCAAAATATAACAATCGTCATCTCAGATACCAAGAAAGCCATGGGTCTAAAGCATTCAACATTGTGTGACCAGACACCATTGGGTTTGGCAGAAAAGGGGTCAACTAGAGAAAATCTTCAGTTGATTGATGGAGTCAGAAACCAGGTCATAATGAATGCAATAGGCAAAAAACACATTTGTGGGACATTGTGTGTCAATGTAAATAAAAGAATTTGGTAGCCCCTGAAGTTATATAAAATAAGGAAACTTGATTATATGTCATTTTGTATATAAGAGGTAAATATTAGTGCCTAACCTGTTTTAGATTTTTAAAGATCTTATTCCAGATACATTTTTCCAATTAGATGTGTATATACATAAATCTGCAAATACTAACTTATTCAGATCTAAAATGCTATGATAATTGTGGCAAAATATAAACTACAAAGCTTAAATTCATACTCCCTCTGGGACTTTATTAGAGTTTACTAGTAAGTGAATCTGGTCATTGCCATTATTGTCCTAGTACCTACTATGTTCCAGGCACATTGCTACATAAGGGATTATTCTGATTAATCCCTACAAAACCTTGTCAGCTATTGTTTTAGTACTATTATTGTCTCATGAAGAGGAGAAAACTTAGGAAGCTATAACTTTCCTCAATACAGAGTCAATGTGAAGTTCTAACAACTCAACCTCTGAAACACCACTCACATCTATTTTGATATTTTAATTTACCTTATGTGTTTTATATCAGCATTTCCATTTTAGTATAATAAAGCGGCATTAATCTTAAACTATTTATAATTACTATTTTGATTAAAACAGACTAATCTTTATCCTAATTGTCTCCATCTCTTCCTCCCTGTTAAAATTAGTCCAATATTACTATATACATTATCATGCTACTCATTTTTTGGTATCCACTACTCAAACTTCATAAAATATAGGCTCCATATAAGCAGACACATTTTCTTTCTCAATATACTGTAACGAAGATCCAGGCATGACCCCTGAAGGTACTCATATTTGTATATTTTTAAATTATCAATTAATTATCAGCTCTAATAATATCAGAAATATAGACTGAGGTCAATTAGATAAACACATAAGTAGGTAGGTAAATGGATAAGCCATGATATTCTAAAAAACTGGTGGTATTAATTTATCTGAATAAATTAGCATAATTCTATTATATAAACCTCTTACTCATCCTTACTTCAGATGTGATGGATGGTAGGTTCCCTACAGACCTTTAAACAATGGAACAAAAATATTAGCTATAATATTCTCTCACAGGTTTAAAAAAAAAAAAAAGCATGATATTTCCACATGGCACTTAATTTCAGAACCACCTTCTTATCCATTTTGAGAATCACCCACATTTCCAAATAGCACCAGCCCCCACCCTCACATCACTCTTCCCTGTTAAGAAAGTCATCAGCTCCTGAACATTTTAACTGGTTTTCTTCTGGAAGGACCAGGACTCCTGGAGGGGAATCAACACAACCAAAGTAGCACAGAGTGAAACATAATTTCTCTTGCAGGTGTCAGACTCGGAGAGATTTGGGGCGCTTGCCTAGCTGGAGCTGAGTTGTCTATGACAGTAAATAGCCTGGCACAGCAGTGACTACGCAGTGCTATCTGTTTTTACTCTGTGCCTTGTGTGGGTTGGGAGTTTTCATTTCATACTGCATTTGCACCTGCTGAGTGATGCCACAGAATGGCAATACTCTCCATCTCCTAACATGTAGGAAGCAGCTCATTACGTGTAGCAGTGGCACCCATGCCACTCATCAAGGCCCAGCCTAATCCTTGTTTTGGGACGTGTAGCTATCTTCCTTTTGCAGTCTTGGATAGGTGATAAAAGGAAAAAGGAACTACAATTTGATTAATAAGAGTACAAAACAAAAAGGAACATGCAATTCAATCTCTGTTTTTAAATTACATACTCACTCAAGCTATAGTTTTCATCAATGCTCTTTTGGAAAAAAAAAAAATATCCTCTAAACATGGAGAGTAATTAACAGATACTCAAGAGAGGGAGAGATGAGAATCACACTTTTAAAAGTTTGGGAACACCCAGGTTTTGACCTGTATGATAGATATTTTTAATCTAAATATTTACCAAACATGTAAACATGACTTAAAAACATGAGCACATTAATGTTCACAACAACCTAACTATATTTAGAAGTCCCACCTTTTACTCAGGATATTCTCAGATTCACTGGTGGAAAAGCACGCCTGGAATATTAAACACTGCCTTATATGTAGGCTTGGTGGAAAATATGTATCACATTAAAATTAAGTAAATTCTGGGGAAAAAAATCAGGAATGAAACAGAGAACCCAGATTTATAAGTCATGCCTTCAAAGAGACAAAAAGACATCTCGGTCTCTTGAATGAGTCAAGTTAACCCATCATTTTAAAGCTACATATATAATAACCTTAAGGGAAACAAGACAAACACCTAAAAATTAACAGACACACGTAAAGCACATGTGTTCTGTTCAGAGAATCAATTTAAAAGCATGTTAACACAATCTAGAAGTAATTGAGTCCAATCCATTATATGATTAATAGTATAAAGAAAGGTATTGATAGAGTACATAAAATATATGACTGTGTAACAGATAATAATTAAAAGATGATTTGCGGAACAATGGTATAGAGTAGATTTAGACTTTGTGCAAAGAGGTCTGGGAAGGAGACAGGGGTGTTAATAAATACCATGCTGAATTTCTTTCTTCTTGTAAAGATGATCTTTCTTTAGAGACTTGAACAATCTGTAAAATGTACCTATTTTGATGTTTAGTGATTATGTAGAAGCCAATTCACTGCTAATCACAAGATTTAAATTAAACTTTAAAAAAATTAACACAAAATAGCTGCTGTAAATGCAAATGTCTCTTCACCAATGCATTTTCTTTTTTTCAATCCTACGGAGAGTGAATCTCAAACATTTGTAGATTCAAGTCTTATGAGAAGAGTATAGTTAGGTAATAGGAACATTCTAGTTAATGAAATATTAACTGAATGTTCTGGCAGAATTTCATAAAACTCCACCAAATGTCAATTATCAATATTAAGGAGTGAGAATTAAATAGAGTGTAAATATAGTTTATGACAAACTGCTTATAATTGAAACTGTCTTTGATGATTCAGAAGATGCCTCATCACCTCGACGTCCTTGGGAGTATCATTATAGGTTGTTGTGTACTGAAAATGAGTTTTAGTATGTTATCATGCTTAGCTCCATTGACTCGTTCATTCTTTCAACAAGGGTTTACTGAAGGCCTGGTCTATCTCAGGCATTGAGCTGGTCTGTGCAACAAAGAGCTATGCTGACTTTTCCCTGACCCTACCTTCAAGGACTTGACACTCTAACACTGACGACAAATGGAAACTTGAATTCATTAATGTAGTTTTATAGGCTTCAAGGAATGTTAAATCATATACCCTCTTCAAGAAGACTCACACCAACACATCACAACCATCACCACTTTTGGTAAAATTCTGGCTGTGTTTCACAAACAAGTTGATTAGGGAATTTCACAGAATATTCTGAAACATCCCAGATACAGTTATAGCGGGTTTATTAAAGTATTAAATCATTTTTGCTATGCCTAATATAATTCTTTTCACCCTTTTCAATGAAGTTGTTCTTTTTTGCTTAGGGACTTTTGCTGAGCTGAAAGCAAAAGCTTTTTTGAGAATAAACATTTGTCACTGCCTTTTGCAAAAGTTTAAACTCTTTGAAGAGATTAATGCAAGTGTTCTAGATAGGAAAGGGACAAAATGGATTCTTCTGAGGGTCACAAGAGAGAAAAAAAGATGGCCGTGAAATTAGGAAATGTTAAGGAAGTCTGTACCAGTGTTAAGGCCGGGGGGAGGGGGGGGGAGGTGTGTGTGACAGTTTTCAGGACATGAAAGCTGTGTGGTGCACATTACAAGATCCACCTGTGGCACCAAAACCTAAGGCTGGGAAACCTGGGGAGCCATAGAAGCTGCCCACCACTGGTGTCTCAGAAGTAGTCAGTGGGCACCTGCAACTAGAGGAGAAGCTACCATGTTTCAGTATTTGACAGAAACCAGGGAATTTGTACAATTTTGCAAGGAAGAGGAAATCTCCGTAACTGAAGTTAAACTGCCCTCAGGAAATATTTAAGTTGATTTAAAGAAAATGATGTAATATAGCTCATGCTCATCTGAGTTTGTAGGCTAAAATTCATTCTTTCTGGAGTCATAACTCATTTCTTCTGCTTTCAGTTCTTAAAAAGAATAATGTATTAACCATGTGGTGCTTATTGTTTTGTTTTTATTTTTTTAGTAGTCAGTGCATGCTGACTTCTAGCAGTCATGCAAGCACATGGTACAAAATTAAGACTTGGAAGGAATCTAAAATAATGTCTTCCCAGAACAAACCCATAGTTGAAATTAAGTCTCTCTTTCCTGTGATGCCAGTTGTGGAATCACTAGTTGAATACTTTGGTCACAGTCTTACCATCTATTGTGTGGGTGTATTTACTTGCTCATGGTATTCTTAAATTCTTTTTACATATACTTGAATTAGGGTACCTATTTATTATTTTGTGTATGATCATGTTGGAAATATGACTTTCCAGACAGCTTTTCCTGTTGACAACACAGTTGCTAAATCTAGGAAGCTTGAAAGGAGCTATAACTCTGTGTTGTAGTAAACAGAATATTATAAAAGAACTCTGTTCGTGGCATACGTTTCAACAGTCCTCTGTTTTAGACAGTTCCTGTAGTAAGCATATAAGTAACATATTTGGAAATAGATCTAAACCTTAAGTATACTTACTAACAGCTACAGAAGTCAAGAAATAAGTTTATTGTAAAGGCAATAGGGACTCATTGTTTACATGCAGAGAGGAAGGGCAAACAAAATTCTCAACTATCCATAAGCTCTAACTATTGGTTGCAATACACCTAACAACAATCCCAAGAGGGTTGAGAAGGAAATGACCACTTTAGGGTGTGGTTTAAAGACAACTCTGACTGGTGTTGCCACAGAACTGTAGTGATATTACCAAAGTAAACAGCGGGAGTGTCCAATGCTCCCCAGAATAGTTTTAAAGGAAAAGGAGGTAGAATGGCTGCCCTGAATTGTGATAGCCCAAAGTCTACACACGAGGAGAAATACTTATGGGAAGCTTGTATATATAGTTCATCTTCCCAGGCCATATTAGTAATTCTAATTGCTGCCCCTATTAAATGAATACAAAGTTAGAAATAAAACAGATTAGGGAATGAATGAATTTGCAATTTAAAGCAATGTGGTCAAAAATTATTATGAACCCTCCAACCTTGTGTTGTGAGAGAAAGGTGGTTATGTTACCATCTGTTCCATATTTTAATATCTAAGAAAGGCAAACGCTGGAACCAGAACCCTTCTCTTGGAAACAGGATTTGGACAAAGGGGTCTGAAAAATGACTTTGGACCAAAATTATGGTGTTTTAGTGAATGATTACATTTGAGACATACTTATGATGCTGACTTTCTACATATAGGCTTGAGGAGAACGGGAGTCGTTTCCATGTGTTTCTTTTTAGACCCTCAAGAGGAAAGACATATCCACCATGAACAAGTGGATTTTGATATGTATGGGTTGTAAACATTACACCAGTAGGTGAGTTGGAAAATTCTGCAAATAAATGTCCTGCACCACTGTGGAAGTGAACATACAGAAGCAAATTTGCTTCTGCAGTAAGCATTACATTTACCTTCACCCTGGTGATTATTAATAAACCTGAAAAGGACTATTTAGTCATGATATCATCATTAATGTATAAATTACAAGGGAATCCTTACACTTAATGATACAGTGAAATTAGCACATTGTAAATAGATTCTAACTAGTCTCAAGAATATCGATACAGGTTGCCATCAGTTCAGCTTTCTAGTATTTTTCACTAAGATGAAAATTGTTTACATAGAATACCTAACTTAATATATCAGAAGTCTCATAAAATAATTAAAATCAAGCATTCCTTTAAAGACTTTGAATCTAGATAAAATAACTGATAATAAAACCTTTTGTTAAGCCCTTGGTACACATATAAGAAAAGAAATATCATATTTATAATAGAGGTTCGGTAAATTATTCTAAAGAATAAGAAAGCATTTGCAGCAAAAATTGTAGCTTCAGGAATAGAGCTAATCTTCACAAAGGGTCCTAGCTGAATTACAATCAGCTCTATCCTTTAAAAAATATATAAAGATAGGTTTTTGCTACATGGCTTTTTTGTTCAATACATGGATTTTTAAAATCTACATTAGAGAAGTCACTGAGGAAAAAATAATGGACCTGGAAATAAGGAGCAATTTTTAAATTGCAGAGCAGTCCTTTGTGTTCTTAGTCATATGTCATTTTATGTTTATATTTATATAGTATTTAATTTAAAGAGTTATGAAAGGATGATTTGTAGCATTTTCCCTAAGCATCACAGCAATAATTTTTGAGATATGCAAGCATCAGATGGGTATTTGAAAATCCCTACTTGAGCTGAATAGGGACAGAGGAGAAAGAGAAAGAAGAAGACCCGATAGAAATGCAATCTAAATATGCTATTTGTGGAGAATTTTGAAATTTTTAATAAATAAAAACTCTGTAATCATAGTGTTCATCAACTCACAGCTCATTCTCTTTCTTACTGTATCTCTCCTTTTCTCTGTCTATACGCAAACACACACACACACACACACACACACATATACACACACAGGGTCCAACACCTGTAGCCTGTGCTTTGATTCAATTAGACTTATTAGTACCGAATTTCCCATTACAATGGCAGTTGGCATTCAGGAGTCTGGGCATTTGTCTTGCCCTAGAAATTTAATTTTATCTTAATTTGGCATATGATATATAGTTATTAAAAATAAGCACCATTCAAAATGGCTGGATATACTTTGCTACATATCATTGTCAATACACTAGATGTTTAACTTCAGACCAAACCACATAATAATAAGTTACATAATAATAGTAACTTATTATGGTTATAATCAGCATTTTCTTGTTTATTAATGAAGTTTCAGATCATTTCCTGTATTCACTGACCAGTGAGATGTCATTTCTTGCTTCTCACTTTTTTTCCATTTCCCATTGGAGTGTTTGACTACATTTGTATTGATTCATAGAAAGGATTGACATATTCCTGGTAGTAATCCTTGTCAACTTTATGAACTACATATGTCTTCATCTAGTCAGTTCACTTGCCTTTTTCTTTTAATTTTTTTATAAACACATGTGTTTAGTTTTCCCATAGTTCATCTTACCAACATATCCCGTATGTTCTAGGTGTTCCCGTTTTGTTCCTTGTTCAAAAAACTCTTCACTACTACAAATTTTTGAGGAATACGGTGGAGGAGGAGGACCCTAAGCTCACCTTGTCCCATGGATACAACTAGGTAACACTGACATCAGTGTAAGTAAACCAGAAAATGAGCCAAAGACTGGCAGAACAGACTCTCCACAGCTAAATGTATAGAAGACCCACAATGAAGAAGGGAGGAAGAACAGAGATACAGTCATAAGCTAAATGGACTTGTGGGACTATCCTCAGGAAGGAGGAACATGGTGGGCACAGAAAATGGACAGCGACAAACCATTTACCCAAGAACTCCAGGCACAAGGAACCATATGAAAACCAGAGAGGCATAAAAGTCACAAGTTCTCACAATCATCGGGGCTTAACACCTGGAATTTTTAAAATCAACAGTCTAGGCTCTAGGAGAGCCAAGAGGACCACAAGAAACTGAGTCGCCATCCTTAAAGAGACAGTACAGCAAACAGCCAGAAAAAGATACAGCAAAGCAGCAGAAGTTTGAAAAGTGCCTAGAGTATACAGGAGGGATATTTGTTTACTAATCCCAGAGCCTGTGCTGGAGGTGCAGGGATCTTTGGGAGGATTCTCTAGGAACAAAGTAATTGGTGGATGCCATATCCTCCCCCAACCCTCAACCTAGACATGCACATAACTGTAGGAGCCAGCACAATATCAACACTCACTACCAATCGTGCTAACAGCGCACTGTGCCTCTATGTTCTCCTGCAAACACACCCCCTCCAACACACCCCTGGTCAGAGACCATCCAAAGTGGGGCCACAAGCCTGGAAGGGTACAAGCAGCTCCAACAGGGATGATCCCCCTTGTAAAGTGACTCCTTCCTGGTAAAGAAGGGAAGGTAACCACACACAGTCCAATTGCACTCTCAGCAGTGGGATGGGAAAAGACATCTGGTCTGGATGCAGGCCCTGCCCACCAGGGAACAACACAGGGAAAGCACCCAGCAATTTGTGCTACTGCATCTCTGGCAAACTCCTGGTCTAACTCAACTGAAAGCCAAGGTGGCTCCAGCCTGGTCCACTAAACTCAGGGACCAAACAGTGCCCACAACAGGCAAAAAGAGCCACTTCAGACAACTGGACTAAAGGTAAAAGTGGTTCAGCCAAAATAGTAGAGCACATGCAACACACAAAGGAGACAACTCTGAAAAGCCAGGTTCTGGTGAACAGGGGACATTGCTCTGCAGGGCACTTCATGAATTCTTCATAAGGCTACTGTTTTCAATAGCAGATTTAGTTAACTTCCTTAACATGTAGAAACAGATACAGAGTTAGACAAAATTAAGAGACAGAAGGTTATGTTGCAAATGTAAGAACAGGACAAAAACCACAGCAATAGAGCTAAATGGAATGGAGATAAGTAATATTCCTAATAGGGAATTTAAAGTAATGATCATAAAGATAATCACTGGACATGAAGACAGAGTGGAAGACCTAAGTGTGACCCTTAACAAAGAGACAGCAAACATAAAAAGGAACCTATCAGAGATGAAGAACATAGTAAATGAAATTAAACATATACTAGATGGAATAAATAGTAGACTAAACAAAGAAAGAGAACAGATCAGCAATCTGGAGGATAGAATAATGAAAAGCAATCAAACTGAGCATGTCAGAGAAATAATAATAATAAATAAAAATAGACTTAAGGAACTCAGCCACACCATCAAGCATAGTAAAATTAACATCATAGGGATCGAAGAAGAAGAAGAAGAAGAAGAAGAAGAAGAAGAAGAAGAAGAAGAAGGGCGAAAAGGGTGCAGCAAAGTTATTTGAAGAAATAATAACTGAAATTTCCATATCTGGATAAGGAAACAGAAATCCAGATCCAGGATGCACAGAAAGCCCCCAACAAAATCAACCCAAGGAAGTCCACATCAAGACACACAGTAATTAAAACTGCAAAAAGTAGTGATAAAGAATTGTAAAACCAACAAGAGAAATAAAAGTTATATAAAAGGGAAATCCCATGTTTATCAGCTGATTCTTTGGCAGAAACTTTACAGACTAGAAGGGAGTGCCATGATATATTCAAAATATGAAAAGAAAAAAAAAAGGCAACCAGGAATACACTATCCAGCAAGCCTACCATTCAAGATAGAGAGAGGGATAAAGAGCATTTGTCATTTATGGAAGTGAAAAAACAGGGTAGCAATATTTATATCAGACAAAATATACTTTCAAAGTAAGATTGTAACAAGAGACAAAGAAGGACACTATATAATGATAAAGGGATCAAACAAGAACATGTATCAATTGTAAATATGCACACAACATAGGAGAAACCAAATATATAAAACAGTAAGTAACAAACATAAAGGAAGTAATAGATAGTATACAATAATAGTTAAGGACTCTAATACCCACGTATGTCAATGAACAGATCATCCAAACAAAAAAATAAAGAAACAGTGACCTTGAAAGACACATTGCACCAGATGGGCCTAACATATATTCAGAACTTTTCACTCTAAAACATTAGAATACACATTCTCTTCAGGTGCATGGACCATTCTCCAGAATAGATCACATATTATGCCATAAAACAAGTCTCAACGAATTCAAAAAGATCAAAATCATACCATGCATCATTTCTGAACCCAGTGCTATTATGAAACTAGAAATCAACCACAATAAAAAAAAAATGGAAAGAGCACAAATGCATGGAGGTTAAATAACTTGTTACTAACCAATGAATGGGTAAGCCAAGAAATCAAAGAAGAAATAAAAAATTACATAGAAACAGATGAAAATGAAAACACAATGGTCCAAAGTCTTGGGATAAAGCAAAAGCAGTTCTAAGAGGGAAGTATATAGCAATAGCAGCCTACCTCAAGAATCAAGAAAAAGCTCATATAAAGAACCTAACCTTACACCTAAAGAGGCAAGAAAAAGAAGAATGAACAAAACCCCAAGGCAGAAAAAGAAATAATAACAATTAAAAAAGAAATAAATGATACAGAAACTACAAACAAGAAAGATCAATAAAACCAGAAGCTAGTTCTTTGAAAAGATCAGCAAAATTAATAAACTTCTAACCAGATTCATTAAAAACAAGAGAGAGAGAGAGAGAACTCAAATCAGAAATGAAAGAGGAGAAATAACAACCAACAACACAGAAATACAATTATAAGAGAACATTATGAAAAATTATATGCCAACAAAGTGAACCTAGAAGAAGTGGATAAATTCCTAGAAATATAGGACATCCTAAAACAAATCATGAAGAAAGGGAAAATTTGACCAGACTGATTTCCAGCAATGTCCAGAACCAAATGGCTTTACAGGTGAATGCTACTAATATCTACTCTTTTCAAACTATCCAAAAGGAATAGAAGAAGAAGGAAAGCTTCCACATTCTTTCTATGAGGCCAGTTTACCCTGATATCAAAAATGAGATAAAGACACTACAATGAAATGACAACTACAGGCCAATATCTCTGATGACCACAGATGCAAAAATACTCAAAAAATATTGACAAACTAAATCCAACAATACATTAAAAAAATCATCCACTACAATCAAATAGATTTATTCTTGGAATCCAAGAGTGATTCAACACTCACAAATTAATCAATAGGATTCATCACATCAGGAAGAGAAAGGATAAAAACCGTACAATCATTTCAACAGATGCAGAAAAAGCATTTGACAAAGTACAACCAACATCCGTTCATGATAAAACTCTCAACAAAGTAGGTTTAGAGGGAACATACCTCAACATAATAAAGTCTGAATATGAAAAGCCCACAACTGACACCATACACAATTGTGAAAAAATGAGAGCTTCTCCCCTAAGATCAGGAACAAGACAAATGTCCACTCTCACAACTTTTATTCAGCATAACACTGAAAGTCCTAGCCACAACAATCAGACAAGAAAAAGAAATAAAAGGCATAGAATTGGTAAGGAAGAAATAAAACTTCCATTATTTGCAGAGAACATGACACTATATAGAGAAAACCCCAAAGACTCCACCAAGAAACTTCTATAATTGATAAATGAATTCAGTAAGGGCACACGACACAAAATTGATGTACAGAAATTTGTTGCATTTCTATACACTAATAATGAAGCAGCAGCAGGACAAACTAAGAAAACAACCACATTTATAATTGTACCAAAAAGAATAAAATATCTAGGAATAAACTTAATCAGGGAAGTAGATGACCTGTACTCTGAAAATTATAAAACACTGATCAAAGAAATTCAAGATGACACAAACAAATGGAAAGATATCTCATGCACATGGGATTGGAAGAGTATTGTTAATATGTCCATTCTACACAAAACAAGCTACACATTTAATGCAATTTCTATCAAAAAACCATCAGCATTTTTCACAGAACTAGAATAATCCTAAAATTTGTATCGAACTATAAAAGACCCTGGATAGCCAAAGCAATCTTGAAAAAGAGTAAAAAAACTGAAGGTATCACAATCCCAGATTTCAACATATACCACAAAGTTGTAGTAATCAAAACAGCATGGTACTGGCACAAAAAAGGACATATAGATTGATGGAACAGAAAAGAGAGCCTAGAAATAAACCCACAATTATATGGCCAATTAATCTTTGACACAGAAGGAAAGATCATGCAATGGGAAAAAGTCTTTTCAACAAAAGGTGTTGGGAAAACTGGACAGCTACATGCAGAAGAATGAAAGTGGACCACTTTCTTATACCATAAACAAAAATAAACTCAAAATGGATTAAGGATCTAAACGTGAGACCCAAAATCATAAAAATCCTAGAAGAGAGCACAGGCAGTAATTTCTTGGACATTGGTTATAGGAACATTTTTCCAAATGTCTTCTGAGGCAAGGGAAAACAAAAACAAACTATTGGAACTACATCAAAATAAAAAACTTCTGCACGGCAAAGGAAACAATCAACAGGCTAAAAGATATCCTACTAAATGGGAGAAGATATTTGCAAATGAAATATCCAAAAAGGGCTAGTATTTAAAATGTATGAATAACTTATATAACTTAACACCCCAAAACTGAAGAATTCAATTAAAGATGGGCAGAAGGCATGAAAAGATAGTTCTCCAAAGACGACCTACAGATGGCCAACAGACACAAGAAAAGATGCTCAGCATCACTCATCATCAGGGAAATGCAAATAAAAACCACAATGAGATATCACCTCACATTTTTCAGAATGACTAAAATCAAAAACACAAAAAACATCAAGTGTTGGAGAGGAGGTGGAGTAAAAGAAACCCACATGCACTGTTGGTGGGGATGCAAACTGGTGCAGTCACTGTGGTAAACAGTATGGAAGTTCCTTAATAAATTAAAAATCAAACTGCTATATGATCCAGTAATTTCACTACTGAATATTTACCCAAAGAATATAAAAACACTAACTCAAAGAGATATGTGCACTTCTATGTTTATTGCAGCATTATTTCCAATAGCCAAACTATGTAAGCAGCCCAAGTGTCTAACAACAGTTGAACGGATAAAGAAGTGTTATAGATAACACACACACACACACACAGACACACACACACACACACACACACACACGAATATGATGCAACAATAAAAATGAATGAAATCTTACCATTTGCAATAACATTGCTGGATCTAGTGGGTATAATTGTAAGTGAAATAAGCCCATCAGAGAAAGACAAACATGATTTCACTCATATGTGAAATTTAAGAAACAAATGAACAAAGAAAAAAAGAGATAAGCTAAAAAAAAAACGGGCTAACTATAGAGAACAAATTGATGGTTGCCAGAGTGGAAGTGGGTAGGGGAATGGGTGAAATAGTTGAAGGAGATTAAAAGTATACTTACTGTGATGAGCACTAACTAATGTATAGAATTGTTGAATCGCTGTACTGTACATCTGGAACTAATATAACAGTATCTGTTACCCATACTGCTATTTTTAAAAATTAGAAAATTAAAAACAAGAAATTCCTTATTACCACAAAATAGAGTTATCTCTCTTCATTTGCCTCACAAAGTCTTGAAGTTTTGTTTTATTAGGTCTTCATTCAACACTGAAGTTTTGTTGTTTTTGTTATTATTTGTAATGAAAGATAAAGATCCTATTTTTTTCCATACGGGTAATTTATAAAAAGTGCATTCTCCAGTGATTTGCAGAAACTTATCTCTCACATATCAACTACACAAACACACACACACACACACACACACACACACACAGTTTTGTATCTGGGCTTTCCATCTGTCTCCATTAGTCCATTACTCTATTCCCATGTCAACTTTGCCTCTTCTTGATTGCCATCAGTTTACAATGGCTTCATATATTGGAAGGATACTTCCTCAAAACGTTCTCTTTCATAGCTGCCTCAGCTTCTCTTCCCTTTGCTCTACTAAGTGAACATTAGAAACATCTTCCCAAGTTCCATGAAAACACGAGTGAGATTTTTATTGGAATAATGCTTTGAATTTATATATAAATTTAGAGATAATTTACATCTTTAGTATCTTGAGTCTTTCTATCACATACAATATCTCTCACCATTGATCTAGCTTTTCTTTAATGACTGTCAATAAAGTTTTATAATTATCTCCATAAAAGCCTTGCACATCTTTTGTTAGATTTATTCCTACTGTTTTACATTTTAGTTGCTATTAAATACTATCCTTTTAAAATTATATTTTCAGGGGCGCCTGGGTGGCGCAGTCGGTTAAGCGTCCGACTTCAGCCAGGTCACGATCTCGCGGTCCGTGAGTTCGAGCCCCGCGTCGGGCTCTGGGCTGATGGCTCAGAGCCTGGAGCCTGTTTCCGATTCTGTGTCTCCCTCTCTCTCTGCCCCTCCCCCGTTCATGCTCTGTCTCTCTCTGTCCCAAAAATAAATAAACGTTGAAAAAAAAAAAATTAAAAAAAAAAAAATTACATTTTCAACTATTTTTTTTTCCAGGATTTGATATGTAATAAAACTGTGAAAATCTCTTCTTTAGCAATTTAGTTGTAAAGTCTCATGGGCTGCTTAGTACCCTCAAATATAGAGTACAGTTTCTTCCTTTTCAATCCGTGTATGTTCTTACTCTAATTTCTAGGCTTCCTGGTCTGGCCAGCACAATGCAAAATAAGACATGCTTTTCTCATGCCTGGTTTTAAGGGGACTGTTTTTACTATTTCACTACTATGAGTGAGATTTCAGGAGTTAAGGAAGTTTTCCTCTATTTCTACTCTTCTAAGTTTTATCATAAAAGAACATTGATTCTGTTGACTTTTTTGTTTTTGTTGAGATAACCCTGTGATTTCTCTACATTCATCTGTTAAAGTAATCAATTTCATTAATGGTTTTCCAATAGTATATCACCCCCATATTCCTGGGATAAAACACATATGAGCATGATGCAATTTTTTAGGTATTTTGGGTTCTGGTCATTAATTAATTGGTTTGAGGTTTTTTGCTTGTAAGTTCATCCAATAGTCTAGCTTGTAACTTTTCATTTACAAGTTTGACATTGGTTAAACAGTTCTATTTGAAAAGTGAGACAATCTTCTTACTTCTTCCAGTCTCTGAAACCGTCTGTTGATGACAACAGTGTTAAAAGCTACCTTTTACTTGAATATTTGATATAATTTGCCTATAAACCCAGTTTGTTTTGTAGATATGCGAAGGTTGGAATGGGAGGTAGGTAGATTTACTTAGTGGTAGATGTTTTAAATACTGTTTCAATTTATTAAGTACAGATCTTTTCATGTTTCCTATTGTTTAAGTTAGACTTTGACAAGTTATATATTCCTAATAAATTGTACCTTTCATCCAACTTTTCAAAATTATTGGCCATAAGATCACCATATTTTCTTAATGTCTGCTTTGTGTGTGATTATGTTGCTTTGTTTGTTTATTTATGGCCTCTCTGTCAGTCTTGTTCTTTATATTTACTTTGGATTTATTCTGTTGTTCTCTTTGTAGCTTCTTAAGCTGGACACTGCACTCATATTTTTTAGCCTTTTTGTGCAATAAATTACTTTCTGAACATTGTGTTAGCCATATCCCATAACTTGTGATATATCATGTTCTATTTCAGTTATATTGTCTAATTTCCATTATGATTTCTTCTTTGAGTTATATAGTGGTGTGTGATTTTCAAACATAAAAATGATTTCTTTTCCCCTAAGATTATTTTTTTCATATAGGTTCTTTTGTTGAGAATTTAGCACTGTTTTATTTAAGAAGCTTGATCCAAGTGTCACCTTATTCAATTTAAAGTCCTTGGCTCCGTTTTTAGCGTAGCTACCGAATTCCAATCACCTTGGGCTTGGCAATACCCACAAGACAATCTTTGTACTAGGAATAGCTTATTATTTTGGTTTTCAGTTCCTTCTCTACTCTGAGCCCTTGTGGTCCTCAACTATCTTGCAAGCTAAATTAAACATTCTTAATTGTTTTTAAGCAAGAAAATTTTAAACTATCTAGTCAACCACATTCCCAGAAATAGTCTGAGGATGGACTTTCGATCACATGCTGCAGTATGGGAAGATTATAGAGGCAGGAAATTTTCCTAAAACTAGTACTGTTTGCTTAGTAAGTACAATTCTCAGGGGATTATTATCAATGGGGGTCTGTGTATGATAATATCCGACCACTATCTTATACCATACACAAAAATAAACTAAAAATGAATTAAAGACTTGAATGTAAGGCCAGAAACCATAAAACCCCTAAACAATAACATAGATGGAGATCTTGCCTTTGGTCTTGATGAATTTTTAGAGTTGACACCAAAAGCCAAGGAAATAAAAGCAAAAATAAACAAGGGGGACTACATCAACCTGAAAGCTTTTGTACAGCAAAGGAAAGCATCAACAAAATAAAAAGGCAATCTACTTAATGACAGAAGATATTTGCAAATTATATATCTGATAAGAGATTAATATCCAAAATATAGAGAGATCTCACACAACTCAATAGCAAAAAAAAAAAAAAAAACTTATTTAAAAAATGGACAAAGGATCTGAGTAGGCATTTTCCCAAATAAGATATATTGATGTCAAACAGGCGCATGAAAATTTGCTCAACATCACTCATCAGGGAAATACAAATCCCAACCACAGTGAAATATCATCTCACACGTTTTCCACTATTTAGTATCAAAAAGACAAGAAATACCAAGTGTTGGAAAGGATTTGGAAAAAAGAGAACCCTCATGCCTTATTAAGGGAATAAAAATTGGTGAGGCCACTATAGAAAACAGTATGGAGGTTTCTCAAAAATAAATAAATAAATCAACTACTACATGATTCAGCAATTCCATCTCTTGGTATTTAGCTAAAGGAAATGAAAACACTATTTTGAAAAGATATCTACATCCCCATTTGAACGTAGGATGATTTACAATAGCCAAGATATGGAAACAACTTAAGTGTCCATTGGTGGAGCAATGAATAAATAAATTCTAACACATAGATAGATAAAGAGAGAGACAGAAATAGAGATTGAGTGAGAGATACATATACATACACACACAATGGAATATTTTTCAGTCATAAAAAAGAATGCAATCTCACCATTGGCAACATGGATGGAACTGGAGTCATGTGGTCTTGAGTCAAGCTAAGCTAAGTGAAATCAGTCTGACAGAGTAAAACAAGTACCACATTATCTTACTTGTATATGGAATCTAAGAACAACAACCATAATAACAACAACAAAATCAGAACTCACAAAGAGCAGACTGGTAGTTGCCAGAGCCAGAGTGTGAAAGGACTGAAGGTAGTCCAACAGTACAAACTTCCAGTTATAGAATAAATCAGGGTAATGTAATAGACAGCATGACGACTCTAGTTAACAATACTGTATTATATAATTGAAAGCTGCTTAGCGAGTATATCTTCAAAATTCTCATCATAAGGAAAACAAAATTTAACTATGTGTGGTGACCGATATCAACTAAACTTATCGTGGTGATTATTTGGCAATAAATAAAAATATCGAATCATTGTATTACAGGCTTGAAGCCAGGATGCATTTATGTATCAATCACATCAATAAAAATTAACAGCAAAATATTCCAGTAAAGCAAAGAAAAGGTACATGTGGGGGAGGGAACAGTAAAATAAATAAATAATTGAACAAGCTTAGGGACAGGAAGACTGGAAGAATTGGGGAAAAAAATAATAAATCCAAGGATAAAATTATCATGCCAAAGCATATATTGTGTTGTACAGTTCCTAGCAGTGTACCAAATTTGCTGTTGCAAAAGGAGAAAAAGAGGGAAACATTATCCATCACAAACATCAAAATGTCCCTAGGATTAAAAAAGGCCAGTTGTCAAGGTATTGGATCAAATGTGATATTATAATAAAGCAAAGCCACATCTAGCCCTGGGTAAATTCAAACACACTATTATATAAGCCGAAATACCTGCCCAGGGCAAAAACAAAGAACATCTAGCCAGTGATGTGTCGAGGGCTGTAACAGACATAATAGCTGAAGGATATTACAGATTTTTTTCTCTGTTCTCTATAGAGATTAGATGAAGGTGTATCTTTTGTGGAGACTCTGGGTATGATTTTCCTTCATGGACTCATTAGGTTAATTTTTCAAAGTTCTATGTATCTCTAGGATACTAATGCACTGACTCATATCAAATATCTACAGGTCACATTATAAAAGTGTAATTAGTTTGGTTTTATGGCAAAAGTTGGTATCAGGATTATATTCATGCTTGCATACACAGAAAGTCAAAGTCAGATAATAAAAATTCTATTTAATCTTTAACCACTGAGATGTTGGGATGATATTCAAAGCTTACTGTGTTCTATTATGATACATATAAATAGGTTAAAGTAAGTCTTGAGTAACTTACATTGTACACTATAGATGATATTAGAGAACAAATTAAGTGGAAGTCAATAGAAATTTTAAACTTCGTTCCCTAGCAGGTTGTTCCTCCAAAGAATGAAATCATATTAATTTTAAAATATGAAAAAAAATTAAAGAACGTTTTCAAAAAAGCAGAAATTATGTACATCTGTATGTAGTTTATTTGGCAAGTAGACTAGTTCTAGGAAGGTGGGCACAAGAGAGTAAGGTGACACTGAATTATTGTGTCCCCTTCACAGTGTCCCCTGTGAAAAGGTACACTTTCAACGAGAGGCAAGTTTTCAATAAAACTTTTAAGAACGAGATGAAATGGCAAAGAGGTGGTAGAAACGCGTAGTCCACTAAAACGTACATGGAAGTAAATGAGCTGCGTGGTGGTAACAGCAGTAAGACTTACCTTAATTGAGATGGAGAGAATGAGTTGAGAATAATACTTGGAGAAATGCTGCAGAAAAACAAAAGGATGTAAGGCCTTGATTTTAGAGACAATAAGGGGTTGAATCAAGGCAGTGCTACAATCGTAGTTTTTAATCCCTATGTCAGGGATTTCCTAGTTGCATTTGAATGTATTTGGGTGCCTATAAACCACGTAATTTCTTTATTAACCAAGTAATCATGAGAGCTCAGTTAAAAGCAATTTCTATGAAAGGGACAGAAGAGAGAAAGAGGCTGATTGGTTTGGCATTAAAAACAAAAAACAAAGAACTCGCCTGATAGTAAGGGTTAAAGATAAATCCCCAAAAGAGGAACATGCCCATTTTCCACTATACTGAACTGTAAGGATGTTGATACAGATGACAGTCAAAGGGGGAATTCTGGCTGGAGGACGGCATGTTAAGTATGTATTTGCAGTCTTTAACTACTTCATCATGAAACACAAACGAGTTTAAATTTTTCAACCTCAGGAAAGGATAGCAATTCTTAAAATTAAACAAAGGAATTTGCTACCATCTTGTGGCCAACTTGGAAATTACAGCTGCTTTTAGTATTTTTTGATTTTCCAAGGTTTTCAAACAAGTGCCTTTAAATGATTTAAGATTCTCACAAAGCCATTCCACTTGTCTTACAATAAATTATGTTTTATTTATCTATTAAAGTTCAATTCCATTAGTAGTCAAATAGAGAAAATATTTAGAGAACACACACTCCAGTGTATTATTTTTTTTTTAAAATATATATACACAAAAATTCATACACCAAATGAAAAGGAATCTCAAGGACATATTTATCATCACCTTCATGATCTGAGGCAGAAAAAAGTAAAAGTAACAGGCATCTTTTGTTATATAATGAAAGTTTCATAATCATACCGAAAGCACTGACTTCTAGTTTTACTTTATATTTAGTAGTTCTGTGGCTTAATGTGAATTATTTAGTGGTTGGTACCTGTTCTTTTCTGTGAATTTGTCTCATAGAAATGGGGATCAAATGAAATGACATACATAAAAGTTCTCTGAGAACTATAAAAATCTTTTTAAAAATTGGAAGAGGATTAAACTGACTAGATAAGGCAGAAGGTAGCATTGGATGTGTGCCTAAGCAGAGAAGGGAAAGTGAATTGGAGTAAGACACTTATATGTAGGTGACATAGGTTAGAACAGCTCAAAATACATATTATTTATTTCTAATAGGTATCAAACACCTGTTACATACGAAGGGTATTAAGAAAACTCAAATCCAAAGAACTGCTCCAAAATAACTCACGAGTCTAAATGGAGATACTGTCAATTTTTTATATTGCAAAAAAGATGGAAAAATCCTAAGCTGACTATTTGCAAAGCTCAGTGAGTAGTTCCAAAAGAAGTAGAGATCTATTATTATCTATTATTATTATATCTATTTAAGATATAATAAAAGCTTTATGTAGTGGGAAAAGGCATAAAAAATTAAGTTCATGAAATAAACAGTGGCTGTGACTACCTGTTGCTAAAAGTTGGGATAAAAGCTTAAACAATATCTATATATACAAAAGTTATATACAAACATCCCAAAGTGTCTGCGTATTTCATATAAGAAGTATCAATTCTTCAAGGAAAATCATCAATTCCACTATTTAAAACACTTAAGATGAGGAAATCCACTAGACTCAGTACGTTTGAGAAGCCTGAGACTTGCACAAACTGCTTCATCCTTCCGCACCATCCTTTCCCAAGTCCCTGAAATGGGTCTGCAGAGTCCTGTGAACCCACTGACTTTCTTCCACCATGAATTAGGAAGACTGACTAGTCAAAAGACAATTTTTATTTCATATCTGGGAGGGAATGAGGGGCTAAGATATAAGGGAGTTACAAAGTTTATTGGTCCCTTAAGAGAATTTCTTAGAGAAAATAAATCATGTCTTCACAATGTCTAATAAGACAAGTTCTTGGAGAGCCTGGGTGGCTCAGTCTGTTAAACGTCCAGCTCTTGAATCTGGCTCAGGTCATGATCACACAGTTCGTGAGACCGAGCCTGAGAGACCTGTGTGTAGCCACTGAGCTCTGTATCCAGCTCTGGTGACAGGGCCCTGGAAGCCACTTGGGATTCTCTCTCTCCCTCTCTGCCCCTCCCCTACTTGCCTTCTCCCTCCCTCCCTCCCCCGCCCCTCTTTCTCTCAAAATAAATAAATAAAATTTAAAAAAATAATCCTTGGGGCGCCTGGGTGGCGCAGTCGGTTAAGCGTCCGACTTCAGCCAGGTCACGATCTCGCGGTCCGTGAGTTCGAGCCCCGCGTCGGGCTCTGGGCTGATGGCTCCCAGCCTGGAGCCTGTTTCCGATTCTGTGTCTCCCTCTCTCTCTGCCCCTCCCCCGTTCATGCTCTGTCTCTCTCTGTCCCAAAAATAAATAAACTTTGAAAAAAAAAATTTAAAAAAAAAAATAATAAAAAATAATAATAATAATAATCCTTTTGCATTGTGTTATTCATGGTAACTCATCTAAAAGAAATAGTAAATTCTAGTAATTTAAATAGTAATTCTAGTAAATTGAAGAAAAATGTCCATCAACAGATAACAAAATGTTAAAACAGGCATTTTGACCAAAATGATAAGACACTAGATATCCAACACCAAAATGAGGTGTTCCATCAGAATGCAAACATTCAAAGAAGAAAAGGAGACTCCACAGAGCTGCACAGCCTCTTTCCTGAAATAGTGGAGGAGAGCGAATATATAAGTTAGGATTCTCTCAAGAAACAGAACCACTAGGACATGATATGTATTCATACAGAGAGAAAGAGAAACATTTAATATACAGAATTGGCTGACACTATTACAAAGACTGAGAGATCCCACCATCTGCCATCTGCAAGCTGGAGGCTCAGGAAAGCCAGTGGTACAGTTTCAGTTCAAGCCTGAAGGCCAGAGAGCCAGGGGAGCCAACAGTTCAAGTTCCCATCCAAGCCCCGGAAAAGACCCTCGTCCCAGCTTAGTCAGGCATAGAGACTCAATGTTCCCTCCTCCCACTTTTCTGTTCTATTCAAATGCTCATAGCATTAGATGATGCCCACCCTCACTGGAAGGGGCAATGTGCTTTACTCAGTCTGATTCAAATGCTAATCTTACCGGAAACACCCTCAGATACACTCAGAAATAACATTTAGCCAAATATCTGGACACCTGTGATCTGGTCAAGTGAACACATAAAGTTAACTATCATGTATATTTCGTAAGTCATTTTTTTTTATTTTAGAAAGATATTACAGTATATATATCACACCCTCAGTGGATATTATATATATCAATATTTCTGCAGTCAAATGTTAAGCATATTCCAAGTGGGATTTTTTTTAAAGGTTATAAAGATTATAGCCTCATGCTAATTTAACTCAGGCATTGCTGCCAAATAAATATGCAAGATGTACGCACGTGTATAAAGAGATAGAGATATGTTCATGTTTTTCTTTATTAAGAACTTCTTAGACTTCAGTATTGTATTATAGATAAGGATTATAGTCCAAAGCCACATATATTGTACTATGTCTTTTATCGTGCATGGTCAAGAAAGACAACTGGAAGAGGAATTCTGTGGAGAGTAACTGGGAGGCTGGTGTCCAGCTCCTGCTTGGGAGATACAAGTGGAGAGAGACAGATCATCTGGACTACGTATGCACAAATAGTTCTCATGGGGCACACGTGGCCATGTGATTGTTCTAGAGCCTAACCAGTGAAATCGCCTAGAGTCGTACAACAGGGATCCATTTCTGTGTCATCTCCACAAACTGGGGCTTAAAACCATTTCTTATTTCTTCCCAGTTGTGTGGATTGACAGAGCTGGTTCACTCAGTCGGCCTGCAGCTTAAATGAAGCAGGATTGAGTAAGATGGCCCCACTCCTACTTCAGGAGCCTCCACTCCTGGTGAGTGGTGAGAAGAATTGGGATGGTGGAGCTGGCCTCCCTCTCTAACCAACTTGTCTTTTTCATCTCAAGCATCTTCACATGAGTGCAGAAGTATTCCAAGGGGATGAGGCCAAACTCAGAAGTCACAATGTCATTTCCATAACATTCTATTTTATCAAAGCTGGCCACCCATCCACAGAATTGGGAGGTGGATTCTGCTTTGTGATAGGGAAGCAGCAAAGAATTCAAGGTCATATTTAGTATACCACCAGAGGCAAAGGACTTCAGCTGTCAGAACCTGCGAGCACATCACAATTTACCCATAGGGCAAAAAAAAAAAAAAAAAAAATAACCATGAACTCTAAGAGCATTCATTCACCCAAATCAAGAAAATGGATGAGCATCCCCAACAATGGCTGCGCATTCCAAGAAGCAATCTAAACACCCAGAGAATCATCAGCTAAACCCAGAGTCCAAAAACATCCCTGCTGCCCTCTTCCAAAACCTTTCCTTCCCCTGCTTCAACAAAGTTAGGAAATGGAGCAAAATGGGAGAGGAAGGATAGAAACAACAGGTTGGGAAAGAAGAAAGGAGCAAGCCTCCGTTTTAAATTTTCTATTTGCAAAAGGTCTCAGATGGGGAAAATTTTAACATTATATCAGATTCAAAGTTTGATTATAACATGGTACTAGACACTTTTTTTTTTTTTGATGTTTCTTTATTTTTGAGAGTGAGACAGAGTGCAACGGATGGGGGCGGGCGGGCAGAAAGAGGAAAACACAAATCTGAAGCAGGCTCCAGGCTCGAGCTGTCAGCACGGAGTCCAACATGGGGCTCAAACTCACAAACCGCAAGATCCTGACCTCAGCGGAAGTCGGACACTTAACCAACTGAGCCACCTAGGCACCCCATTCATTATAATAGTTATCCTTGACACTTAAAATGACCGTAGTTTTTTTGTTGTGGTTTTTTGTTTTTGTTTTTTTATCTGAAGAGAGAACTGAAAATACATGGACTTGCCTGAATTTTCAATCACGAGTGGGAATTACCATTACTGCATAAGGGGAGATGACAGACAAAAATAATGACACTCTCTGGGTAGCTGCTATTGTTACTGATCTTGAAATTGGAGTTTTAACATGTGTATTTGGGAGTGAGAAGTGTAATAAATATCCTGTGAGATTTGTTGGTTCGATGTATTAGTTTTTCTTAAAGAAATGGTTAACGAGAGTACTGTATTAAATAAAACAGCAAAATATCCTAAAGATTAGCTTGATACTTGTCCTTTCCCAGAGCTTCATATGTCATGGCAGATCCCCCTGCCTTACTAAACATGATAGCCCATATGTCTCTTTTCCTCACTCTCCTGTTTCTGAAATTATTGTCTTCTTTTCTTCCAGCAATGGCTCCTTGCCAAGCACGCACACGCGCGCACACACACACACACGCATCTGATTCATAAATGGAGAGTCTCCAAATGAGAATAAAAATTTCTCCCATATCAAATTTTGAAATCTAGTTCCATAAGTAATGAAAGAAATATAGTGAATATGTTAAGAAGGTTGATCTGACCATGTACATTGGTTTTTAATCTGACCATGTACAATGGTTTTTAAAGGGACCAGCAGAGGGGTGTGTGGGCAGCTCATTAGGTTGAGCATCCAACTCTTGATTTCAGCTCAGGTCATGATCCCAGGATCATGGGATTGAGTCCCATGTTGGGCTCCAAGCTAAGCATGGAGCCAGCTTGGTATTCTCCCTCTCTCCCTCTACCCCTCTAATGCACTCTCTCTGTCTCTAAATTTAAAAAAATAAAAACCAAACAACAACAAAAAAAATTTAAAGAGAGAATTCAAAGTAACCTAGGCAGAATAGGAGTGATACTCAGTTATATGCAAATGACAGTAACCTTGACAATGAGAACCATGCTTCCTGGATGAGAAAAGGTAAATGACTCATTACAGCTAGAGAGAAAAGGTTCTGCTTTTAGAACATTGTAATATTCGTAGGTAAATATAATTTGTTGACTTTGAATTTGCATTAACCAAAATATTAGAAATTAAGGCTTTCTCAAATCTCAGTATAGTTTGACAGGTTAGGAAAAGATGATGACACTGTAATCTGAAGATGCCGTTTGAGATCCACATTAACAAACTATTTTAAATAATTATCAAAACACTCCAGATGGGCAAAAACAAGATTCTAATGTACCAAATCATCAATGATCAAGATTTGCCATTTATTGAAAATGTTCCCAAGTTGATCATGGTAACTGAGGCACAAATCTGAATACCTTACAAACCACTGAATTGTGTAATTTTACACATGTGAATTATATAGTAAGTGGATTGAACCTCAATAAAGCTGTTACCAAAAAAAAATACTACTAATAATTGCCACTTACACTAAGAATAATTACATTTACATGATACAAGTCAAACACTTTATTTAATTTAGGTTAGGCATCCTACCCATTCAAAATTGCTCCAGTTTATAGAATAATATCATATAAATCATTCAGTACTCATTACCAACTATTAATAGAACATCTAGTATGTAATAGGAACTCTACTGAGCTCTACAGAAATAGGACTTGCCTTGATATATTGTAATCTAGGATTCTGAAAGATCAATAGAAAATATGAAGTTCTATGACATGTAATACCATAAGGGAAATACCAGATATGGGGTTGGGGGAAGGGTGCACAAGAGAAGAATTTAATTCATATTTGAGGGAAGGGTGGCAGTCAGGGAAGTTTCCAGGAGAAAATGGCATTTAAATAAAAACTTTAAGACTCAAAATTAAGCAATAATGATACAAATAAAAAGCAAATCACAATACACATCAGATGGGATGCAGAGGCAAATATCTGAAGACTTTAAGAAATGTAGTGCATTTGAAGTATTGAGTCAGTGTGAAAAGTACAGGGACATGTGGCAAGAGACAATGCTAGATAAGTGAGAGAGAGCTACACGTGAAGTCTGACTCGGTGGCCACTGGGAGGCAGTAAGCAAAGATGACACAATGTTTGATGTGCAGTTTTCAAAGATGACTCTGGTTTCAATGTTGAGGACAAAATTAAAGGTGAGAGCCTAGAGAGGAAATCAGGGTCCTAAGGGCCTGGGGGATGATTAGAAGTGGGTGGACAGGACTCTTCCCAGATTACTTCTGTTTTTCCTGGGAAGGAGAGGAAGCTACCTGGGGAGGGGGGAGGGAGCAGGAGGGAGGAGTTTCCAGAGCTGGGTTTGAGGAGAAGCAGTAACTATTTGGTAGTGTCACCAAGGAGAATATGGTCTAGGCCTCACCAAGAAAATACAAAAAGGTTACTAGGTAACACTGATTGCTTGACTGTGTGTTGAGACTAGAATTCAGAGTGGAACCATTAAAGTAACTAATTGTTACCCTATACTCGGCTTTTTTTTATCCCCAAAATGTTCCTCTTTCCTTAGTGATCCCTTCTCCTAATGAATGCCGTCAGCACACAGGCAGCTGTCTAGAAACATGGGCTGTTCTAGGACTCAAATCCTTACTTTCTCTCCCCTAGTTCTCAAACTCACCTACTTCCCCACAATTTCATAGTCTCTACCTTGTTGCAGGTCACCTCTAGCCTGACCTGCATTCCTGGAGCAGCTTCCTCCGTGACTTTGCCTTGGGCATCGTTCTCTCTAGTGCCAAGTCCTAATGGGATCCTTTGCTGTCGGCACAGGAAGCTGCTTAAGACTATTACTGCTACTCCGTACGTGACTGTTGTAGTTCAAAGAGGCAAAGAGTGCCTCGTTAGAGAGGCTTTGAGACCCCTTTCTCCCTCTAACACTTCCTATGCCTGATCTCCCTCCCTTAGCCATTAGCTGTCCATTTTGTGGCCTAAGAACAGGAAGAACTGCAATAGAATGAGACAACAAGAGCTGGACATAGAGTCATTACTGAGAGTGAGTGAGGAAGATGCTTCTTCATTTTTGCTATCTTCCTGGAGCCACAGGCTGAATGACTACAAGAGTACTCAATATTGAGTCCACTGGGTAGGCAGTCCCAAAAAAGGGAGGCCAGGACACCACAGAGACCGGAGGACAGCACCTACCATAGTTGTAGGGTGATTTGAAAGTGGGCAGCTATGCCAAGGTTTGCTGTAACCCAATTCTATTATACCTGCTCAGTATCTGGCAGCTTTTTGTTGAGTATTTATCCATCTATCTCCTCAAGTACATTCTATGTACCAAAGTATTTTACCATGCGAATTCTCATATGAGTAAGACCCTGTCCCTGCCCCCACAGTCTTGAGAGAGATATAGCTGCCAACAGACAATACAAGCAGGTCCTGCAAAACTATTTCAATAGACAGTACAAGCTTCCAAGAGACCAAAGGAAAAGGAACCCAGGAGTGGACTTTACACATATTCTCTAGATAATATAATGTCCAAATCGAAGCCTAAATGACTGGCAAGTATTAGTAGCTTTTTATTGTGTACGCCATGAAAAAGTATGCAATTATAAATTACATATACACACTACTGTCAACAGTTAATAGTTAATGAAGCACAAATGACACATAGAGTGGGGCTTATTGTTAAAGATGTTATATGTAATATCCTATGTTTTTTCTGAAGAATTTCAACAATGGGGGTAATACCTACTAATTGTCTTTTCTTTGTATGTCATGACTGAGAGAAAAACTCATGCAAAAGGCAACGTTCTTTCTTCTTTTCTTGTCATATGCTTGTGCTTGCAATAGTTTTAAGTATTTAAAGTAGTTTTAAGTTTAGAGATACTGATATTAAGTTTAAGTATTAGTTATTAGTGTTAGTTATTACTTACTAATATTTAAGTATTAGTTGTTAGTGTAAATTATAATTACACCCCATTTACTCCCTGTCTTTAAGAGCTCTTGAATCTTCTCTATACCCTATCCCAGCATTTTCCCCCATTGATGTATTTCCTACTTCTCCAGTGTCCACTGATCAAAAGTACTTTTTTTTACTTCACTTTGCTGCCAAGTAGGGATCTGACAATGCCTAGCGAGTAAGCTTGAAATAAGTAATGGTGAGACATCAGTCACACCACTTTGGCCACACATTTAAGCCATGTCCTCCAACCCATGTCCGACTTTTGGATACATCTCTCTGTTGGTTCTACAGCATGGAGGGAAAAAGGATGTTATATATTGGTGTCCCAAAATCACATAATGTACACAAAGCGAAATGCCCTAAGAGTAGTTTATGTTTTGAGAAGGTGTCAAAATAGTAATTTAACATTAGAAATATATAAATAATATAATTAGTGCTTTATGAAATGCATTTGTTCAACAACTACCTCCTGAGTCCCCACGACATGTTGGGCACCAAGGATATAAGTAAGAAAAAAACAGACACAATCCCTGTAGTTACAGAGCTTGGAGTTTAGTGAAAGAAACAGATATTAATCAAGTTTTCAAAAATATGAAACTACAGTGGTGATACTCATTAAAAAGTAATGCTGTTACACGATGTTTGGAAAGTACCTTATAAAGCACTCAAGCTAGTCAGAAAGGTCAGGAAGGCTTCCCTAAAGGAAATGGAAACTGGGCTTAGGTGTGAAGAAACATCTTTCCAGTTGAGGGGATTAATATGGATTCAGTACCCACAGGGCAGGTCCCAATTATATCATTTCAAATCTCTGATTTTCCCCTTCTGAATGAGTTTGTCAAAAAGAAAAAACAAAAGCAGATATGTATATATAGGTCACATGAGACTTAAGAAGCTCCTTCCCAATATAGCTAGCAGGACAGAATACCTAATCCTGAAGCTAGCTAAGAAAACCTTGCTCAAAATATCACTACCAATGGGCCAAAAATCCAATGTCAGTATGGGTCATCAGCCTGGAAATGTAGGAGTTAAAGAATGAGTATTAGGAAAGCAGTTAGTATACTGTAGCTAGCGACAGGAGTAAATAAAACATTGGAAAGATAAACTAATCTCAACCTTTCTGACACGTATGGGTTTTTCAGAATTCCAGTGAGTCCTCGTGGTTGGGCATAGCCTTAAAGAATGTTTTCATTAACTTCTACAGACTTACCTTGGCACCTAAATGCTAAACTATGGTTATTTCCTGGGATGAAACTGTTTCTGCATCTGCACATGCAGCTGTATCCAGCAAATCACTGAACCCTAAAGCAAACTGAAAAAAAAAGCCATGACCTACACAAAACCGGAAACTTTTTCCAACAAATACATGCTTACAAAAACAGTTTCTAAAGTAGGTATTATATATGCCAGAGTGTTACCATGGTTTAATTGTGGTATTTATTTGTTCCTTTAAGGTATTATTAATTTTCCTATTTTTAAAGTCCCTATACAGTTGTAGAATACAAGATTATTTTGATTATGTAATAACTTGTAAATGCAATAAAATGTTATTTTGAAAGCATCATGCCCCCCTGCATGTTACTGCTCCCCAAAGGACCTAAATAATTTTTATCAATGAGCATGTCCTCCAATTGCCACTTACCAAGTGAGAAACTTAACCTAAAAAAAGAACTTTAATAAAGTCAAATCTAAAATCGCTGTGCTAAAAAAATTAAAATAAAATAAAATCGCTGTGCTTCATTCAATGCAAACATGACATTTAAATTAATAGCATCTATCTCTATCCCTTAGGACATGAAAGTTTTACAACTACAGATGGTATATATTTATTTCTGCCTTTCTTGTTCTGATGTAGACACACTGTTAATGGGAATTTTTAACTAGTGACCTTGCTACTGTTTACTTCATCGCCACCATGTTGAATTTAAAAATTAGTATGGGCTTAGTAAAGCCCATTACATCATTAAGGAAGTATCAAGAAAATCAATAGTGATACAGAAGCTTTACTCTGTGAATAATACCCACGATGCCTTTCTTTCCTAAACCAGTTCTAATCATGAAAAGGGAAACGTAGGTAAAATGTTTTTCACCTGTGTCAAAAAGTATCTCAGCTTCCGGGATATTTTGTAAGCTTTATAAGCATGAGAAATATCGCATATAAATGATATCACACCCTACATTTTAGCTAGTTATGCCTAAATCTTTTGTTGATTATAGGCCATATAACTTCAGGCAGACAAAAGAAAAATAATCCCTATCATGTTGAATGCCAGTCTGTGGTGTTTATGAGTACCGCCTGCTGTGTTAAATGACTCAAACATCTGTCAGGTGTGCTACATTATAGCCACAGGAAAATCTCAGTACAGGTTGTGTGCCAGGCAAAATGCTTTGTCTAAGACCTTGTCAATCCTGCTGATGGATGAGTTCAGTATTCTAATGAGTAAGAATCTAAATATGTTTCTACTTTGCCAGATCTCCAGATCACATCAGGAGGCACCAATCTCAGACAACTGGAAAGAATAAGATCATTTTTAAAGGACAGTACTTCTCCTGACACGTACAAATGTGTGGGTTTTAAGCTATCCTGGTGAGATGGTCTCTTACCCCTTTGTAATCCCTGCCTTAAAAGCTTCATTTAACAGACTAATTTCCGTTTACTCAAAACAAATTAATTCCAAACAATTAGCAAAGGCTACCATACTTTTGAAGAGCATTAGTTACTGTTAGCTTTACATTTTTCATACTACAATGTCTACAATCGATGAGTTTGAAGACGTATTATTTAGTGAATTCTATTTTAAGCTATGCCAAGCCACTAAATTAGAAGAAATTGTTTTGGTAGGATACTATATATGTTCTATGTGGATAACTTGTAAGTAATAAATCCAACCACTTTTCTCATGGCCTTTCATATTCTGATATAAAAACAGAGCTTTTTTTTTTTTTTAATCTGACGTGGTGAAGAGCATTATAAACACATTGCCTATTTTATAGCAACTATTTGCTTAAAAATTGTATGATATTCCTGTAATAGTCTACATAAAGATTTGAATCTTGTCCTTAATGATAATAATGTAAAGGAGGTTCATATTTTGTACAACTGACATTCAAAATTTACTATGTTTAAACTCTACATAACATCTAGCATGAATCCTTGTAAATTCTATTCCGAGACAAAAACACATCTATGAGAGATACAGTGAGATGAACAAAGATAATAAAAACAATGAGCCACCAGTTAGCAATTACAAGTCAATCTTTCTCTATTCAAAATGTTATACTACTTAACATAATATATGGAAAAACTCACTAAGAATATTATTTCTTTCCAAGAAGACAACTATAATTTCACATAATGCCCTCAAAATAACCTATATATTAGCCTTTAAAATTAGACCAACAGAGTTTTGAGGCTAGTGATTTATCAGCACATCAAAAATGAAATTTTAATAGCATTTATAGGTAGTAAATATGGAAATTATTAATCACACAAAAGGAGATTTCTCTGGGTCATTTACTGATTCACCCATTCATTAATTTATTCATATTCTCACTAAAACTACAGAAAGAATACTGAAAGTTCTAAATCTCTGGCTAGATTTTACCATTTGCCAATTGGGTCAATTTATAAATTAAAGTTATATTGTAATCATCAGAAATGCTTATGTCATAAGACTTAATTTTTAGTTTCCCAACCTTTTGATTGATTAAAGTTGTACATATATAGATATTTACTATAGAACATTTAGGAAAAAAATTTGATAAAGATGGGGGTGTACCTGGGTGGCTCAGCATCCAACTTTTGATTTTTGCTCAGGTCACAACTTCATGGTCCTGAGATCAAGCCCCCAAGGGGCTCCACAATGGGCCTGGAGTCTGCTTAAGATTCTGTCTCTCCCTCCACCTCTGCCCCTCCTCTTCTCATGCTTTCACTCTTTCTGAAAAAATAAAAATAAAAAAATAAATGAAAAGTCTACAATTGACTTTATTTTTTAAGTTTATTTCTTTTGAGAGAGAGAGAGCGAGAGCACTATAGCCCAAGTCAGGGAGGGGCAGAGAGAGAAGGATAGAGAATCCCAAACAGGCTCCACGCTGTCAGCACAAAGCCTGACATGGAACTTGAACCCACCAATGTGAGATCATGACCTGACCCAAAACCAAGAGTCCGAGGCTTAACCAACTAAGCCACCCAGTCACGCCCACACATTAATTAAAAAAACATAGGAATTAAAATAAAGTGATCAACAATTCTACCGCCTACATTTTAAAAAAACCACCCCCACTACTACAGTGCAGATTCGTCCATCAGTTGACATATATACATAGTCCATATCTGATCTTTGTGCTCTGCACCAATGAAATATAAACAAAATACCCATTGTAGAAATATGAGGAAAAGACTTGATTAGGCAACTAAAAAAGAAGCAAACCAAACAGCCAACATGAAAAAGGTGGCAAACTTCATTAGTCATGAGGGGAATAAAAATTAAAACAATATTCTCTAGAGTGGCTACATGAAAAAGTAAAGAAAACTCCAAGTGATAGAAACAATAAGGAGAAACTAAAACTTGCTTACAATACTAGAAGGAATGTGTACTGGTATAATGACTCTGAAAATTGTTAAACAGGGTCTCCTAAAACTAATTATATGCATAATTTTTGATTCAACAATTAATCTCATAGATGTAAATATACTCAATAGAAGCAAAATATATATGTTCACCAAACTCATGTACAAGAATATATAGCTCTATTCACATTAGAGCCAAACCAGAAACATCCCAAAATGTTCAATAGCAGTAGAATTAATAGCAATGTATAGATAAATAATATTCTCTTCATCAATAAGAATGAACAAACTATATCCAAAACAACATGTAAGTTTTTCAAACATACTGATGAGTAAAACAAGACAAATACCAAAGTCGAAAACAAGTACTTGGAGAAAAAGAAAAAGCATGATGCACCATCCAGATTCTGCCCCACTGATTACCCTTATAGAATAAAAGTCATAAACTGCTGGGAGAAGGGCAGCAAACCCTTTGCCCTTTAAAGTACTATTAGAAATGTCTCCTTATAAGGGGCGCCTGGGTGGCGCAGTCGGTTAAGTGTCCGACTTCAGCCAGGTCACGATCTCGCGGTCTGTGAGTTCGAGCCCCGCGTCAGGCTCTGGGCTGATGGCTCAGAGCCTGGAGCCTGTTTCCGATTCTGTGTCTCCCTCTCTCTCTGCCCCTCCCCCGTTCATGCTCTGTCTCTCTCTGTCCCAAAAATAAATAAACGTTGAAAAAAAAAATTAAAAAAAAAATGTCTCCTTATGACATTGGTATATCTGAAGGAAGGAAACAATAATCCCTCTACCCATGTGGGAGGAGAAAAATAAATTCTGAGCTGAAGAGTGAAAGATCACTGAAAAAGTCCCCTCATCCCCAAAAGAATCTAGGGGTATAGTGCCAACCTAATATCAATGCCGAAGCAGAAGAAAGGAGAAAGTCTTCCTCTTCCTGCCCCTATCACCAAACTACCAGAACATCAAGTAACAGAAGTACTCTACTGCTAAGAAAGATTCAAGAAGATAAAGACCCTCTCTGGTACACAAGTTCAAAGACCTAAAGCTGATGAGAAAGCAAATATTGAGAAAAACCCTCTGGCAAACCAGCCTCCACCTTAAACACAAGGTAATGCTAAAGGAATTTGAAGCAGGCAGTCCACAGAGATTGACCATGGCAACAAAAGAGACCAACTTCGGTTCAATTTCTGACAAATTGGTCCAACCCTCCACCGAGAGGCCTAGCAAAAGAAGATATGGACCCATATTTCTTTTCACCTACTCATCTTAGTTTCCATTAGCCTACATAAAATACCAGTTGTCAAAAAAAAATTAAAAGCATAAAAGGAATAAAAAAAATTTCCTTTCAAGAGATATGACAATCAACAAGACGTCTTAAGTATGAGAATTGTAACAGAAAATGTAAAATAACTGGACATGCTTGCATAGAAACATACACGAAGAAGGTCTGACAGGTCTATCAGTAGACTCAACTCAGCATTGGAAACAATTAGTGAACTTGAAAACTGATCAACAGAGATAACTCAAACGGAAACATTAACAAACAGAAACATTAACAGGAAAGAGTGGAAAAGAAAAAAATTAGAGCTCTGAGACAGTATCAACAGACTGATGTGTAGGCTATTGGAATGAAAAAAGGAGATAGAAAGGAAACTAAGAAAAGTAACCATTTGAAGAAATAATGGCTGACAATTTTCCAAAACACTTATCCAAGAATCTCAATGAACATTAAGCATAAATTAGGATAAATACAACACACATACACACACACACACACACACACACACACACACACACACATCATATTCAAACCCCTCAAAAGCAAAGAGAATATCTTTTAAAAAGCCAAAGATTAAAGGTACATAACATAGATAAGGCACAAAGGTGAGAATTACAGCAAACATCACCAGAAACAATACAAGCCACGTAAAAATATAGTGACACCTTTCAAGTGCTGAAAGAAAAAAAAAAACTTAACTACAAATTCTATACTCTTAAAATATATTCTGAAAATAAAAGTGAAAATAAAAACTTTATCTGAGAAAGAAAAACTTGGAAAATCCATTGCCAGCTGATCTATATTATGACAAGTGTTAAAGGAAATGTTCCAGGCAGAAGAAATGATACCAGAGAAAACCTTAAATCTACATCAAGAAATAAAGAAAACTCACTGGCACAAATGAAAGTAAAGGTAAAACTCATTTGTCTTGTTTCTAATTGTCTTAAAAGATGAATTACTAACCAAACAAAAATAGGAATTCTTTATTGTACATCCATAGCATAGGTACAAGCTTAAATTTCTAAATTAATAGTGCAAAAGAAGAGAGGAAAAAATTTAGCCCATCCCCCTTTGTGGTTCTTAAACTACATATGGAGTGGTTTAATATTATTTGAAGATAGATGCTGACCAATTAAAGATACATATTGTAAATGCTAACGCAACCCCTGAGGGGGAAAAAAAAAAGTAAGAGATATGAATAAGACAGTAACAGAATAAAGGAGAGTTATAAAAATTACTCAATCCAAAAGAAGCTATAAAAGAGAAAAAAATATAATTATCAGATGACACTAAAACAAAACTGTTAGGACGATGGTAGATTTTAATCCAACCACATCAGTACACATTGAGGCAAAAATATTGGAAAAGATAGGTCATGTAAAAACTAATCAAAATAAAGATGAAATGGTTATATTTATAAAGTTATACAGTTATATTTTATAGCTATATAGTTATATTTATAAAGTCAATATCCAAGAAGAATTCATAATCTTAAATGTGTATAGAACTACAGAGCTTCACAACCCATGAAGCAAAACTTATAGAACAGAAAGGACAAAGAGAAAACCCACGGTTAACAGTTGGAGATTTTGACACTTCTCTCTCGTAACCAAGAGAAAAAGTAGACAGAAGTTCAGTAACTACAGAGAAGTCTGAACAATGCCATTAATCATCTTGACGTATTTGCCATTTAGAGAACATTCCACTAAGTAATAGCAGAATATACATTATTTTCAAAGGTATGTGAAACACTTTCCAAAACACCAAATAAAACCAAACCTCAACAAAATTAAAGAATTGATTTACACAATGATGTTTTCTAACAATCATAGATTAAAATGAGGAATCAGGGAGCCTGGGTGGCTCAATCGGTTAAGCATCCGACTCTTGATTTCGACTCACATCGTGATCTCAGGGTTTGTGAGATTCAGCCCCACATGCACTGTACCATCAGTGCAGAGCATGTTTGGGATTTTCTCTCACCCTCACTCTCCACCCCTCCCCCCAACCTAGCACATGTGTGTGCTTGGTCTATCTCTGTCTCAAAATAAACAAACAAACATTTAAAAAATAAAATTAGGAACGGCAAAAAAAAAAATCTGGAAAATCCCTCCAATATTTGAAAATGAACACAATTCTAATGGGTCATGAGGGTCAAAAATAATCTAACAGAGTTAAATATATTTTGCACTGAATGAAAGTAAGAATGTGGTAGGTGATGCTGGAAGCTAAAGCAGTGCTTGGGGAAAATGTATACATCAAATGTTTATCTTAGATGAGCTAAAAATATCTTAAATCAATATTCCATAGTTTCCACTGTAAGAAACTTAAGAATAAAAGAGAAAATTGTCTCAAGCAAGTAGAAGAAAGAAATTAAGTACAAGCAGAAATCAGTGAAAATGATAATAGAAAAAAACACACAAAATACTTGTTCTGTGGTGGGACGGAGTGTTGGGAGGGGGGAATATCAGTAAAACTGATAAGCCTCTAGCCAGGCAAACCAAAAGAGACAGAAAGAGAGAGAGAAAGAGAGACATAAAGAGAAAGAAAACATACACATTAAAATGTCAGAAATCCAAGAGACAATATCATGACAGGTTAATAAGAACACTACAAACAACTCGACACCCATAAAATCAACCACTTAGATGAAGTATTAAAGTCATTAAAAGATCCAAACTCCAAAATCTCACTCAAGAGTTAGATGAATTGATTATTTCTAAATCTATTAAAGAAACTCAAATTATACTTTAAAACTATCCAACAAACCAAGCTGCAGGCAGATGGTTTTGTTGATGAATGTTCATCAACTGATCAATATAGAACCTTGTTTTAGTGTGTTTCTGTTTTATGATACATTTACTTTTTTTTTTTCCTCTTCTTGATTCACCATCTCTTTATAGGAGTTTTATTTTCTTTTTTATTTAAATTCGTTAGTTAACACATAGTGCAATACTGGTTTCATGAGTAGAATTCAGTGATTCATCACCTACATCCAATACCCAGTGTTCATCATAACAAGTGCCCTCCTTAATACCCATTATCCATCTACCCCATCCCCCATCTACTTCCTTCCACCAACCCTCAGTTTGTTCTCTATCTTTAAGAGTCTCTTGTGGTTTCATTCAGCGCAATCCCAATTAAAATAGCACCAGCATTCTTCACAGAGCTTGAACAAACAATACTAAAACAGGTATGGAACCCTGCATAGCCAAAGTAATGTTGTAAAAGAAAACCAAAGCTGAAAGCATCATAATGCCAGATGGTAGCCTGTATCACAAAACTGTAACCATCACGACAGTATGGTATTGGCACAAAAACAGACACACAGACCAATAGAAGAGAGAACCCAGAAATAGACCCACAAAGATATGGCCAACTAATCTTCAATAAAGCAGGAAATAATATTCATTTGAAAAAAAAAACATCTCTTAAGCAAATAGTGCTGGGAAAACTGGACAACAACATGAAGAATGAACTTGGACCACTTTCTTACACCATACACCAAAATAAATTCAAAATGGATGAAAGACCTCAATGTAAGACAGAAGCTATCAAAATCCTCGAGGAGAAAGCAGGCAACAACCTCTTTGACCTCAGTCGCAGCAATTTCTTATTCAACACGTCTCCAGAGGCAAGGGAAACAAAAGCAAAAATAAACTATTAGGACCTCATCATGATAAAAAGCTTCTTCACAGCAGAAGGAAACAATCAAAGCTAAAAGACAACTGACAGAATGGGAGAAGATATTTGCAAATGGCCTATCAGTTAAAGGGTTGATATCAGAAGTCTATAAAGAATTTACCAAACTCAACACCCAAAAAACGAATAATCCAGTGAATGGGCAGAAGACATGAATAGACATTTTTCCAAAGAAGACATCCAGATGGCCAACAGACACACGAAAAGATGCTCAACATTGATCATCATCATGGAAATACAATCAAAACCACATTGAGATACCACCTCACACCCATCAGAGTGGCTAAAATAAACAACTCAGGAAACGACAGATGTTGGTGAGGATCCGGAGAAAGAGGGTCTCTTTTGCACTGCTGGTGGGAATGCAAACTGGTGCAGCCACTCTGGAAAAAAGTATGGAGGTTCCTCAAAAAATTAAAAATAAGACTACCCTATGACCCAGCAATTGCACTACTAGGTATTTATCCAAGGGATACAGGTATGCTGTTTCAAAGGGGCACATGCACCCCAATGTTTACAGCAACACTATCGACAATAGCCCAAGTATGGAAAGAATCCAAATGTCCGTCAACAGATGAATGGGTAAAGAAGATGCGGTATATACACACAAGGGAATACTACTCAGGGATGAAAAAGAATGAAATCATGCCATTTGCAACAATGTGAACGAAACTGGAGGGTATTATTCTAAGCAAAGTCAGTCAGTCAGAGAAAGAGATCATAGGATTTCCCTCATACGTGGAATTTGAGAAACTTAACTGAAGATATGGGGTCTTTCAAACAGAGAGGGAGGCTAACCATAAAAGACTTTTAAATAGAACAATCTGAGGGTTGATGGCAGTGGGGGTTAAGGGAGTGGAGAACGTCTGTGTTGGGCATTGAGGAGGGCACTCATTGGGATGGGCACTGGGTATTGTATCTAAGTGATGAATCACGGGAATCTACTCCTCAAGCCAAGACTCTGCTGTATGTTAACTTGACCAAAAAAAAAAAAAAAAAAAAAATCTCTTGTGGTTTGTTTCCTTCTTTTTTTCTCTTCCTATATGTTCATCTGTTTTGTTTCTTAAATTCCAGAAGTGAGTGAAATTGCATGGTATTTGTCTTTCTCTGCTTGACTTGCTTAGTTTAGCTTAATATTCTCTAGCTCCATCCATGTCATTGTAAATGGCAAGATTTCATTCTCTTTGATGGCTGAGTAATATTCCATCACATACATACGTGCTTTATCCATTCATCAGTTGATGGACATTCAGACTCTTTCCATAGTTTGTCTATTTTTGATAATGCTTCTATAAACATTAGGGTGCATGTACCCCTTTGGATCTGTATTTTTGCATTCTTTGGTTAAATGCCTAGTAGTACACTTGCTGGATCATAGGGTAGTTCTATTTTTAACTTTTTGGGAAAACTCTATAGTGTTCTCCAGAGTGGCTGCACCAATTTTCATTCCCACCAACAGTGTAAGAGGGCTCCCCTTTTTCTATATCCTCACCAACATCTGTTGTTTCCTGTGTTAATTTTAGCCATTCTGACAGTTGTGGGGTAGTATCTCATCGTGGTTGATTTGTATTTCCTTGATGATGAGTGATGTTGAGCATCTTTTCATCTTCCTGTCAGCTATCTGTATGTCTTCTTTGGAAAAATGTTATGACACCTTATTTAATATATATTGTTCATCCATTAACACTGGACCCACTGACCAAAAGCAGCATCCTTCTACCCTGAACAAAGCTTGATGTTTCACATCTGTTTCTTCTGTAAGTCCTATCACTCAGGAACACAAGACAGTATTTCAGCAGTATGCTTAAGGGACATTTTAAACAGTAAAATCACCAACAAAAAGTACAAAATGTGAATAACATGAAAATAAACAGACCATGAAAATGATGCTTGTTTATAATTTGAGAGCCTGAAGAGGAAGGCGAAACATCACCTCATTTGACCTCAGCTGGGACCGTGCACACTGGTTGAGCTAAATTTTTTGCTGTTCTGTGCATGTCTGAAAATGTTGCAAAAGCACCACAAATTTTGATTTGGGGGTTAGAGATAAATTTTAGCAAGTAGGCAAATTCACAAACATGGAATCTACAAATAATGAGGACTGACTATAATTCACCATATCCACAGAACAAGAAGAAAAACCCTGTTATTATCTCAATAGATGCAGAAAAAGCTTTTGACAAATTCAACACCCCTTCATGATAAAACCTTCAGTAAACCGGTAATAGAAAGGAACATTCTCAAAGTTGACCAAGGGCACCCACCAAAAAAATTACAGCTAAAATGATCCTTAATAGTAAAAGACTAAATGCTTCCTTTCCCTCTGGGAACAACACAGAGATTTCTGCTTTTACCACTCCTAGTAAGCACTGCATTGGCTATCCTACTCAGCACAATAAAGTAAGACAAAAAAAGACACGCAGATTAAAAAAAAAATAAGAAATACAATTGTCGCTATTCTTAGAAAATGAGACTGTCTACCTAGAAAACTCCAAAGAATCTTTAAAAAAAAGTAACTAGCACTTTTTTAAAAAGCAAGTTTATCAAGGTTGAGCCTTATGAGGACAACATGAACAGAACAATTTTGTTCTATATAGTGGCAATGAACGATTGGAAATTGAGACAAATTAAAATTTAAAGTGGCACCAAATAGTTTATAACATAGGTATAAATCTTACAGAGTATATGCAAATCCTTATGCTAAAATTATAAAGCACTAATTACAGAAATCAAAACCTAAACTGGTAGAGCAATATCATGCTCCTGGATTTAAAGACTCAACAGCAGGGGCACGTGGGTGGCTCAGTCGGTTAAGCGTCTGACTTCAGCTCAGGTCATGGTCTCACAATTCGTGGGTTTGAGCCCTGCATCAGGCTGACAGCTGCTGACAGCTGCTGACAACCTGCTGACAACCTGCTGACAGCTCAGAGCCTGGAGCCTGCTTCAGATTCTGTCTCTCTCTCTCTGCCCCTCCCCACTCATACTCTGTCTCTCGAAAATGAATAAATGTTAAAAAAAATTTTTAAAAGACTCAATAGCGTTAATATGTCCATTCTCCCCAAACTCATGTACAATATAATTTCAATCAAAATTTCAACATTTTTTTTAACTGACAGGCTGTTTCTAAAGTCTGTATATGAAAGCAAAGGAACTAGAGTCGGCAAAACATTCTGAAAAAGAACAAATTTGGAGTACTTACACAACCTGATTTCCATTCTTACCATAAAATGTGGTGTGTGGTTTGAGGGGCGTGGGGAAGGACATCAAGGCAGTACATTAAAAAGTCCAGTAATAAATCCACCCATATACAGGCAATTTCCAGAAAGATGCAAAGTAAATTCAATACAGAAAAGATTTTTCTGTTTAACATGTGGTTCCAGCATATGCAAAAGATTGAATTTCTCTTCATACCTCATATTCAGCACAAAAAATTTTCCCCAAATGGACCAAAGACCTAAATTAAAAACCCAAAACCATAAAAATTTATGGTACCTGATATAATCAGTTGTTAAATAATCTACATCCTTGCTGATTCTTTGTTGTGAAATGGTGCTCTCAATACCTGAGACCAACGTGTTTCTAAAAATCACAAGGGGGCACCTGGGTAGCTCAGTCAGTTGTGTCGATTTTGGTTCAGGTCATGATCTCATGGGTTCAAGCCCCACCTTGGGCTCTGTGCTGACAGCTCTGAGCGTGGAGCCTGCTTCAGATTCTGTTTCTCCCTCTCTCTCTGCCTCTCCCCCACTTGCTCTCTCTCTGTCTCTCACTCTCGCTCTCACTCTCAAAAATAAACATTTAAAAAATTTAAAAACCACCAATAATTTTGCCTTTGTCTATTTCTCAATTAAGTCTGTCAGTGGTGTTTTTGGCCTAAATTGATTATCATTAGGAAAAAAGCCTTTTTGTCTCTTGTAACCCTTCTTGTCTTTTTTTTTTTTTTTTTCTGAGAGAGAGCATGCACACAAGTGAAGGAGGGGCAGAGGGAGAGAGAGAATCCTAAGCAGGCTCCATACCCAGGGCAGAGCCCAACACGCTGGTAAGATCGGACCTAGGCCCAAATCAGGTCAGATGCTTCACTGAGCCACCCAGACTTCCCAAAGTCTTTTTTTTTTTTCTTCATTTTAAAATTTTATTTATTTAGAGACAGAGGGAGAGAGAGAGAGCACAAACAGGGGAGGGGCAGAGAGAAGGAGAGACAGAATCCCAAGCAGACTCCAAGCCTTTACCACAGAGCCCCATGCAGGGTTCCAACTCACAAACTGGGAGAGCATGACCTGAATGGAGATCAAGAGTCAGTGACTTCAGTGATTGCAATGCCCCCTGTGCCCCTTTTTGTTACATTAATATAGCCATTCAAGCTTTCCTAGTCTTAACTATTTGCATAGTACATATTTTGTCTACCTTGTAGATTCACCCTACCTGTGTCTTTGTGCCCAACTATATCTCTTGCAGAAAGCCTCCAGCTGCTTCTGGTTCTTGTTTTCTTGCACACTCTGAAAAAGTCATTTCCCCATACCCCATAACCATCAGTTTGTTCTCTGTATTTATAGGTCTGTGTCTGCTTTTTTGTTGTTTTGTTTTTAGGTTCCACATGTAAGTAAAATCCTATCGTAGCTGTCTTTCTCTGATTTATTTCACTGAGCACAATACCCTCTAGGTCCATCCATGTTGTCCCAAATGGGGAGATCTGGCTGAGTCATACTCCATTGTAGATGAACAACAGTCTTTTGACTGGAGTGTTTTGCCCATTTTACCTGAAGGAGTTATCAATATGGTTGTTCTTAGGTCTGGCATTTTGTTCTTTTTTAATTTAATATCTATTATTTTTATCTGCTCTTTATTCCTTTTCTGCCATATTTCATGTTACATTATTTTGAGTGTTCCATTTTCTCTCTTGGCCTACTAGCTTTAACTCTTTGCATTTCATTTTAGTGTTTGCCAGGCATAACAACACCCATCTTTAATTTAGCACAAGCTTCTGACAGCTAATGTTTAATTATTTAAGTTAAATACTGGAAACTTGGAATAATATTTCCCAGTTATCCCCCAATCGTTATTATTATCATATATATCTATATATAAACCCTATATTCAGTTGTAACTTCAACTCTGAGCCACCATATTCCTTTTAAAACACTTGAGATAGCAAAAAAAAAAAAATGTAACCTTTGATACTTACCAACATATTATTTCTTGGGTATTTCACTTCTTATAAATCTAAACTTACCATCTGTGTCCCTTCTCTTCAGTCTAAAGCACTTCCTTTAGAAATTTTAAAGCAGGTATGCTAGATTCAATGGATATAAAATTCTTAACAGACAATTTTGGCAATGTGAACATGTCTTTCCAATACGATATGGACTCTTGTTACTGATAGGAAGTCAATCGTGAATCGTACTGTTGTCTTGCATATAATTTGTTAAACTTTTCTGGCTGCTTCCAATATTTTTCTCCATCATTGATTTTGAGTAGATTGGACTAAAATATGAGTAGGTGGGATTTTCTGTTGTCATCTTGAGTTTTATTAATAATTCTTGAATCTTCATGTTTACACTTTCCCCCACCAAACTTGGGAAGATTTTGGCCCTTATAATTTCAAATATTTTTCCTGAGACTCTCTCCCTCCTTCCCTCCTAGGACATAAATTGCACGTATGTTGGACTGTTGGATTTTGTTCCATAGCTCTCTAAAACTCTGCTTATTTTTTTTAAAGTAAACTTCCCTCTGTTACTCACACTAGGTAACTTTTAATTAATATAATTTCAAATTAATATTTTTCCTACCACCTACAAATGTTGAACATATCCGTCAACTTTTCTTAATTATTGTGCTTTATACATCTTGAGTATCTTTTTATAATTGTTTCTGTCTCTCTGTTGATAACTTCCCTGACTACTCAGAGTGCCAATTTTTCCTTTATTATTTGAGTATATTTGCCATTAATTTTTTGAGCACATTTATAAAAGCTGTTTTGATATCTTCATTTGCTAAATCCAGTTTCTGGACCCACTCAAAGTCAACTTCTACTGATTGCTTTTTTTCACCCCAAAGTGTAGGTCACACTTTCCTGGGTTTTTGGCAGGTCTAGTGATTTTTTGTTAAAAACAACATTTTAGGGGTGCCTGGGTGTCTCAGTCAGTTAAGCGTCCGACTTCAGCTCAGGTCATGATCTCACCATACGTGTGAGCTCTGCATCGGGCCCTGTGCTGACAGCTCAGAGCCTGGAGCCTGCTTCAGATGCTGGGTCTCCCTCTTTCTCGGCCCCTCACCTGCTCACACTCTGTTTCTCTCTCTCTCAAAAATAAATAAACATTAAAAAAATTAGAAAACAACATTTTAGATATTGCAATCTGTTGTCTTCTTCTGAGGATTGTTTTCGGCTGTTGCGTCCTTTGTTTTCCGTAGTTTATTGTTGTTCTAATATACAACTATCTATTCCAGATTCAAAGTGTAAACTCTACACTGCATTTTGCAGTAAGTGACATCTCTGCTTGATTTTCACAAATTCCCGAAGCTACATTTTTTCAGCCTGGAACCCTGAGAGTGTCTCCTGCATCTGCCGGTTGCACAGTTAGGCAAGCCAAGTGTCTGAGCAGAGTATAGAAACGGATTTGAGGACAGACAGTCTCTAGGACCACATGGGTGAAGTGATTCCCTCAAGTGTCAGCCACTCTTCCAGTTTCAGTTTCTGTCCTCTGATGCTTCAAGCCTCTAATGCTTCAGCTGCCTGCCACCAAGCTATGTATAGTTTGAGAAATCTACTCCGTTAAAATCACAGCAAACACTCATCTCATCCAGTGCAGCTCTGTCTTTCAAGGCTTAGTTTCCTCTCCTATCTCTGCTTGCTTGGGGACTGTCCCTGTAGCTTCCTCCCTGCACATGTGTAGTTTCGTACCAGAGATATAGGCAGTCTTCACTGGATTTCGAGTCACGCATTCTGTAACTTTCATAGGATTCCCCTCTTCAATTTTTTTTTTTTTTTAATTTTTTTTTTTTTTTCAACGTTTATTTATTTTTGGGACAGAGAGAGACAGAGCATGAACGGGGGAGGGGCAGAGAGAGAGGGAGACACAGAATCGGAAACAGGCTCCAGGCTCTGAGCCATCAGTCCAGAGCCCGACGCGGGGCTCGAACTCACGGACCGCGAGATCGTGACCTGGCTGAAGTCGGACGCTTAACCGTCTGCGCCACCCAGGCGCCCCCTTTTTTTTTTTTTTTTTTTTTTTTAAATTTTTTTTTCAACGTTTATTTATTTTTGTCCCCTCTTCAATTTACAGCAATCCTTTCTAGCCCTCAACTGCTTTTTTATGTCGTTTTGCTTCATTTTGTTTTGTTGTCACCTCAACCTGTAAATATATAGTTTTCTGTTGCCACTGACGTAGTGGTTGAGAAGAACATACAGAAAAATTAACTGCAAACTCCTGATTTTTTACCCTATAGAGTTACAATTTTTCAACAGTAAAATCTTCTCCAATTTTTATCTAATTTAAAATGCTTTCCAGTGCTTTTACGATTTTTTGTACAGATTTTACAACTGCTACCTCCAAAATGCGTTAACAGTTAATTCTATTGCCAATACTCCAAAGAGTATTTAAAGAGTTGTTTTGTTTTATATTTGCAGAAATAGAGCATGTTTATTCTAGTAAATTTAAAAAATGTAGGTATATGAAGAGAAAAAAATAAAAATTACTTGTTATTCAACTATCTACAGGTAACTACTGATGATATTTTGTAGTCTATCATTTCTGCGATGAGATTACTGCCTGAGATTACAGATTTTCACTATAAACATTCCTGAAAGGTGTGAATAAGTCATTTGTGAGAATGACTTTTATGTGATAAGATATGAAACTTAGATATATTAAAAGAACAATAGAGACATATTATAAGAAACTTTATGCCCAAAAGAGTGGCAGCCTCAACAAAATGGCCAAATATCTTGAAACAAATAACCAAACTTTGAAAATCGATCGAGAACAGGTAATCAGTTTTAGACAATTAGGCAATTGGCTATCCATCCCAAAGATAATGAAGCAAATCAGGCCTGCTTTAATAGATTTTGGAGTTATCAGTAGCTCAATAAATTGGATAGAGATCATATTCTATTGGCCCTTATAGAACATGTGAAAGAATTTTGTCTTTATTCTAAAAGCAATAGAAGCCACTGACTGGTTTTCTGCAAGGAGTTGACAGAAGGTTTGCCTTTAGAAAAGTTCAGTAACTGTACTGCAAAGAACTTACTGGAGGAGATATAAGAGTATGCCAGGAAATAAAATTAATGACTATGTCAGTAGGTCAGATGAAAATGATGGACTTATAGTGATTTTGATGAAAGAAGTAGGAAGATTTTTAAGATATTAAGAAGATAAAATCAAAAGGGTTTTTTTTTTAATGTATATTTTTGAGAGAGAGAGGAGTCCAAGTGTGAGGTGGGGCAGGGGGGCGCAGATAGAGAGGGAGACAGAATCTGAAGAAGCCTCAGGTCAGCACAAAGCCTGACATGGGCTCAAACCCATGAACCATGAGATCTTGACCTGAGCCGAAGTCAGACATTCAACTGATTGAGCCCCCCACGTGTGCCCTCCAAAGGGTTTTTTGATGGGGGCACCTGGGTGTCTCAGTTAGCTGGGCATCCAACTCTTGAGTTCAGCTCAGGTCATGATCTCACGGTTTTTGGATTCAAGCCCTGAGTCAGGCTTCTCTGCTCCAAGCATCAGAGACTGCTTAAAATTCCCTCCCTTTTCCTCACCCCCCCCACCCCTCCTTTCTCTCTCTCAAAATAAATACATAGGGGTTCCTGGGTGTCTCAGGCAGTTGAGCATCCGACTCTTGACTTTGGCTCAGGTCATGATCCCAGGGTCATGGGAATCAAGCCCCATATACAGCATGGAAACTGCTTGAGATTCATATTCTCTCTCTCTCTCTCTCTCTCTCTCTCTCTCTCTCTTTCTCTCCCACCCCACCCCTTCCCCACTCATGCTTTGTCTCTAAAAAAACAAAAAGAATTCAATATATTTTAAGAAATAAAATTAAATAACCTTTTTCTTTTGTTAAAGGATTTGTTGATGGACTTGATGTTTACAATGAAAAGCAGTTTCTTCTGGCTGGTTTAACCACACATGACAGTGCCATTCACTGAACTAAGCAAACTGCATAGCACACATTCATTGTGTATTTGTATCTATTTGGAAAGTATACAAACCTTAATACAAATTTTTCTTATATATTTAAAACACTTGATCTCAAAATTAACATAAATATAGAGGGAACATATCTCAACATAATAAAGGCTGTATATAACAAACCCTCAGCTAACATCATACTCAACAATGAAAAGCTAAAAGCTTTTCCTCTAAGATTAGGATCAAGGCAAGATGTCTACTCTCACCGCTTTTTCTTCATGTTTATTTATTTTGATAGAGCAGGGGAGAGGCAGAAAGAGAGGGACAGAGAGGGAGAGAGAGGGAGAGAGGACTGAATGTTTGTCAGTCCCAAACAGGCTGACACAGGGCTTGAACCCACGAACTGTGAGATCATGAGCTGAAGAGTCAGATGCTAACTGACTGAGCCATCCGGATGCCCCTACTCTCACTACTTTTATTCAACTTAGTGGTGGAAGTCCTAACCACAGCAATCAGCCAAGAAAAAGAAATAAGAAGCATCCAAATTGGTAAAGAACAAGTATAATTGTCACTATTTGCAGAAGACATAATACCATATATAGAAAACCCTAATAACGTAACCAAAAAACTATTAGAAGTAATAGATGAATTCCGTCAAGTTGCAGGATACCAAACCAATATGCAGCAATCCGTTTTGTTCCCATATAGTAATAACAGACTAGCAAAAAGAGAAAATAAGCAAATAATCCCATTTACAATTGTGTATTGCAAGAATAAAGTATCTAGGAATAAATTTAACCAAGGAGGTAAAAGACTTGTCCAAAAACTCTAAGATGTTGATGAAAGAAATTGAAGATGGCACAAATAAATGCAAAGATACTCCACGCTCACGGATTGGTAGAACAAATATTATTAATAGGTCTATACTACCCAAAGGAATCCGCAGGTTTAATATAATCCCTACCAAAATACCAACAGCAGTTTTCACACAACTCAAACAAATCCTAAAATTTTCATGGAAATACAAAAGTCACCGAATAGCTCCAGTAGTTCTTTTTGATAAAGAGCAAAGCTGGAGGAGGAGGAGGTATTACAATCTCCAACTTCAAGATATACCACCAAGTTATAGTAATTAAAACAGATACTGGCACCAAAATAGACACATAGTTCAATAAATACAGTCATTTCATGTACCAAAGAGAAGGCAAGATATACACTGGGGAAAAGATTATCTTCAGTAAATTGTGTTAGGAAAATCAGACAGCCAAATGCAAAAGAATGAAACGAACACTATTTTATAACATACACAAAATAAACTAAAAATAAATTAATGACCTAAATGTAAGACCTAAAACCCCTGAAAAAAAACATAGGCAGTAAATCCTTGGATATGGACCTTAGAAACATATTTCTGAATAGGTCTCCCCAGGCAAGGGAAACCAAAGTAAAAATTAAAATTGAGACTACATCAAACAAAAATGTTTTTGCAAAGTCAAAATAAAATCGTCAAATGAAAAGGCAACCTATTACATGGGAGAAGATATTTGCAAATGATCTATCTGATAAGGTCTTAATGTCCTAAATACATAAAGAACTCCTACAACTCAACATGAAAAAACCAAATAATCTTAAAAATGGGCAGAGGACCTGAATATACATTTTTTCAAAGAAGACAAACAGATGGCCAACAGGCACATGAAATTCAAAATTACTAATATTCAGAGAAATGCAAATCAAAATCGCAGTGAGATACCACCTCACACCTGTCAGAATGGTTGGTATCAAAGATACAAGAAATACTAAGTGTTGGAGAGGATTTGGAGTAAAAATAACCCTTGTATACTGTTGGTGGGAATGTACGTTGGTGCAGCCACTGTGAAAAATAGTATAAAGGAAGATAGGTGAAAATAGATTCTGTGTGTGTGTGTGTGTGTGTGTGTGTGTGTGTGTGTTTGTGTGTCTGGCCCTCCCCCACTTGCACACACACTTTCTCTCAAAAATACATTAAAAACATAATAATAAAGGAGAAATGTCTAAATGTGGCTATGCTCCAAATATCTTTTCACTTGAACTTTGTGTTCAGCTCTATCCTCATCAACCTACAGAACAGCATTGCATATACATGATTGAGTCTCTAGGCTTTACAGAGAAAAGAGTGACAAGAGTGACTATCTGATTGGCCTTCTGAGAGAGGATGGCAACATGAAATGCACATGTTAAATGTTTATCTCTTCCTTTCATGTATGCAAAGGATCAGGATTGTTCTGTCCCTTCCTTACCCAGCATATGCGAAGAGTTTGACCATGATCTCTATAGTCTATTACCCGGTGGGACACATGCATTGCTTGATTTATTTTTAAGAACTGAATCCTCTGCATAGGAAGCAACATGTCATTGATACATGTCATATACAACAGCCTGAAAATTGTTCTTACTTTGTTGTAAACCAAGTTTCTATGAGTGAAAAAGACTAAGGAAAAATCACCATTTGTTGACCATGAAAGGAGAGCAGAAGTTGAGAAACTAATCGCAGAGAGGGGAGCACAGGCTTTTCTACCAAGAGTAGGACATATGACTTATTGGAGACTAGAAGAACCAGAGAGCAGGAGAGAGATGTGCTCTGGGAAGAACTGAGAGGACAGAGATACCCAAAAAGGCTATTTACTGAAAACAAAATTGAGTTCACCTAAAAAGCACTGCATTTGAAGCCACTAATTGACTTAAATGGATAAATTGACTTCTTTCACACACATTCACATATTCTGCCCCACTCCAGACAGAAAGGAACTGACACATACACTGAGTTGTCAAATCAGACACACTAATCACAGATCATACCCAGTAGCATGCTTTACTAAGTAATTGCAAGTATACATGAAATCAGGATATTCAGGTAAAGCAAACAGAAGTCTGAATCATCAAAGGCAGCTCCCCAGGTCTTTCCTTCCCATCTAGAACAAAATGAAGGAGATTCAGGGAGTTTTTCCACACAGCAAAAAGTGTTTAGATTCTAAAACATGTCCATTTTACACTCCAGAGTGGTGAAAAGCCTTTGTGAAGTTCTCCAGGAAGCCAAGCCTTAGCCTCTGGGCTCTACTTACCTAATCCTCACCTAGGGACATTCCCCGAAGGGATTGCAGAGATAAAAATGTATTAGTGTATTTATTCAGAAGTCTATTTGAGAATAGACTGGGTCACCTGATTCTTTTCCCTTCCCCACAAGATCTCCCTCTCCACACCCATGCAGGATTGCAGGTCAGCTGCTCTAACTTTCAGTGCAGTAAGTGGAAATGCTCTACAAGAGTAAATGAAGAGTAAACAATGCTTTATCGCTGAATCTATGTGTCACTGATTCCTCTTTCATGTGCTCTAACTATTGAACTAACATGGTTCAATTTTGACCATGATCTAGTTTAAATGCTACTTTACCATTTATTTCATAAGACAGTAGTCTCCCCTACACTAGTCTTCTTTCCATAAAAATCCTAGCTATTGCCTATCACTTTGAGTTCCTATTTCAGAAATCTCAATAAGGTCCTTCTATTTGCAAGGAATATTTAAACTGACTTCAAGATACAAAAAGCATATTTAAGCACTTAAGACTTCAGGAGCTTCTCAGGTTAAAAACAATCTCAAATAGGTTCTATTAAGAATAGAAGTCACCCGAAAATGTCTTATGAGAACATTGTCAATGCATTATATAAAGTGGGCAGTTCCTACAGTCTACATACATAGGATGCATTTAAGACTATAAATGTGGTAAAAATGCTCTAAGTTAGAATCTTGCTAAAATTAGATAATACATGTTTATGAGCAAATAGGTGTATGATCCAAAAGTAGATGCTAAAATAAAGACTAAACACAATTCAAAGTCTCCTTAGTTAATATTTACCAAAGGTAGTGCATTTTTTTCCATCAATAGTTGGAAAAGTTATTTTTTGCCCTCAAAGAGTTTGTTGTTTCTTTGCTAGTGTCCCTTAAACAATTCCACATTGTAATATGATGAAACTTCAGTACTGCCTACTTGATTATTTCCTTCATTTCAAATGAAACTCCTGGTTCTATACTGTTTTTTATTTAACCAATTTTTTAAAATTTTTTCATTGTTTTTTATGGGTTCAAGTGACTAATAATTAATAAATGCAACTTTTTTTTTGTTTTAGTTTCAACCCCATTTGGAAATACATTAGAATTCACTGTATTTTACCTGAATGAAAACTTGGACTTAGATAAAGTAGTATGATGTAGATATTTTCTTCAAAATAACATGGAATGATAACATAATCCCAGTAAGATGTGAAATGTGTTCATAACTATTGAAGCTGGTTTATGAATGCTTGAAGCTCATTATATTATTCCTCTACTTGAAAATTTTATGCTTCACTTTTTTATATCTTTTATTTTTTTAATTTACATCCAAGTTAGCATATAGTGCAACGATTTCTTATAGGAGTAGATTCCTATAAGAAAAGTATCTTTTAAGTTTATTTATTTTCAGAGAGAGAGAGTGCAAGTGGGCAAAGGGCAGAGAGAGAGACAGACAGAATCCCATGCAGTCTCTGCTGTCAGCTTGGAACACGAAGCGGAACTCGAGCCAAAATCCATGGCCTGAGCCAAAATCAAGAGTTGGATGCTTAACCCACTGAGCCACCCAGACACCCCGTAACAAAGTTTTTAAATATTTAAATGGACTATGAAATTCTTACCAGCTACTCCCTTAGTCACTGGGAGAAATGACTTCATCATTTATTGCTAAGAATTTTCTTTTTTAGCCCTGATTTCACACTGTAACTAGAAAGTATTTGGTGAGCTATTAATCTTGTTATTTGTGATGATTTCAATTTCTCTGCCATCCCTCTGAGTCTCTCAATGCTGTCTTAAAAAGTTAATTCCCAGAAATCATCAGGAGAGAGTTTCAGATATTCCAATTTCGTTATTATTTTAGGAGAAAAGAGGCTTAAATACTGGTTCAAGGTCACAAGAATTTGCTGTAAAAATCAGCCCAGGAAACCAAAGCTACATGGGCCTGGAAATAAGTTCTAATTATTGGAGCTTGCCTGGATTGAGACTACAATTTGAATTGTTGCTTTGATTGAGACTAAATTATAGACAGGCCTGTAGTTTTCCGAGCTAGTGTTCTTTTCTCTGAGAGTCACTGGTAGTTATGCACTAATTCAAATGAATCATCTCCAAATTTAAATAAAAAACGTGTTTGGCAATAACTACAGGCTTTGGGGATCCATGAAGAAACTTTCTGGCAGTGTTCTTCATCAGTCATAGGTTTATAACTCATAGAAGTCATCATGAATAACACCTGTCAATGTCACCATCATAGACCCTGGCTGAATAATCAGTGTTATTCACCCTAGTGAGGTAAGTTACAGTAGTTAATGAGATTGATGTTGTCATATCCATGAAAATAGTGAAGTTCTTACAATTATTTTTAGAGCAGATAGGGAGAGCAGTTCCTGTTCTGATAGCTATAATCCTTCTCTAATAAACAACCAAATATTTTGAGTCAATACATTAAGGTTTGACTGAAATATACTTGTCAGAATCGGTACCAAGGTTATTTCATTAAAATAGATTTCCCAGGAAACAAAATGCCAATGTACTGCCCTGAAGAAAATGTTGAGATACAAAATGCGTTGATATTTCCTTATTTGTCCTTCATTAGTGAACTGTAACGTAGAACATTTTAATTTAGTATTTCATGAAGGCCCATAAATATCATGAAATTATTTCATGCATGGCCTTGAAAAAGGGAAATTAAACAATAATTATTTCCAGGTAAATGATCCGTTAGGAATTAATTAGCACCTAACAAATCATCACAAACTTAGAGATTTAGGACAGCCCCCGTTTATTAACTTACAGTTCTGTAGATCAGAAGTCCAGCATATCATGTCTAGGTTCTCTGCTCACAATATCACAACGCTGAATTCAAGGTACGAGCAGAGCTGAGCTGTTGTTTGGAGGACCTGGGAAAAAGCCAATTCTATGCTCAGAATAAGTAGAGTCCACCTTCTCGCTAAGGCAGGCCTGAGCTCTTGTTTCCTTGCTTGCTATCAGCCAGAATGGTCACGCTTAGTTTCTGAAGACTGCCACATTTCTTGCCACGCACCTTCTTCATCCTCAGCTTGGAAATAACACGTTAAATCTTTCTCAAACTTTGCGTCTCCAACTTCCGTGACCGGCCCGTGACCTGACTTTTAAAGAGCTCATTAGATTACATGTGTGCCACGTGGATAATCTCCAGATCCCAGGGTCAACTGATTTGGGACCTTAACCACATCTGTAAACCTCTTAACAGCAGTGCCTAGATTACGGTTTGATTAAATAAGTGGGAAAAGATGTGTGTGCACCTGGGGCCAGAATCTTAAGGGGACCACCCTAGACTTCTGCCTATCACAAACAGTATTGTATAAAATGAAATTTTACTATATCTTCTGCATCCAAGGATTTATATCAAATGATCCAAATAGCAGTCTTCAAATTCCCTTATGTATCTTGTATCTTAGTCCATTCAGACTGCTATAAAAGAACACAAGAGACTGGACAGCTTATGTATGATACTTATTTCTCATGGTACTAGAGGATGGGATGTCCAAAATCAAGACAGATTTGGTATCTGGAGAGACCCTCCACCTGGCTCATAGACAGCTGTTTTCTTGCTTTTTTTGTACATGGTGGAAGGGGCAAGGGAGCTCTAGGAGGTCTTTTTTTATGTAGGCATTAATCCCATTCATGAGGGCTCCGCCCTGATGAAGGGTCCCACCTGAAAATACCATCATATTGGGTGTTAGGGTTTAACATATGAATTTTGGGAGACACGATATTCTCTTTACAGCACCTGTTAATACAGATACACCTTACAACTTTTGTACATCAGAATTTTTATTTGTTTTATTCTTATTTATTCTGTTTGATTCTTGTTTACTTCTTTTTATTGAAGTATAGTTAACATGCAACATTAATTTTAGGTATATAACATAGTGATTCAACAATTCTATGCATTATGCTGTGCTCACCGTAAGTGTAGTTAAAATCTGTCACCATACAACATTATTACAAGATTATTACAATATTATTGACTATATTTCCTCAGCTGTACTTTTCATCCATGTGACTTATTTATTTTACAACTGGAAGATTGTACCTCTTAATCGTCTTCACTTATTTCACCCATCCCCCCCCCAAACGCTTTCCGTGTGGCAACCACCAATTGGTTCTCTATTTATAATTCTGTTTCTGAATTTTGTTTGTGCATTTATTTGTTTTGTTTTTTAGATTCCTCATACAAGAGACATTATATAGTATTTGTCTTTCTCTGACTTCTTTCTTTTTTTTTAAGCTTTTATTTATTTATTTTGAGAGACAGAGAGCACATGTGCCAGTAGGGGAGGGGCAGAGAGAGAGAGAGGGGAAGGGGGGCAGAGAGAGAGAATACCAAGCAGCCTCCGTGCTGTCAGTGCACAGCTCAATGTGGGGCTCCATCCCATGAACTGTGAGATCACGACCTGAACTGAAATCAAGAGTTGGACACTTAACCAACTAAGCCCCCCAAGCGACCCCTGACTTATTTCACTTAGCGTAATACCTGCTAGGGTCATCCATGTTGTCACAAATAGCAAGATCTCATTTTTTTGCTGCTAAGTTCATGTTCCTTGTGTGTGTGTGTGTGTGTGTGTGTGTGTATGTGCGCGCGTACATTTTCTTTATCCATTAATCTATCAATGGACACTTTGGTTGCTTCCATATCTTCGCTATTGTAAATAATACTGCGATAAACATAGGGGTGAATTAGTGTTTTTGTTTCCTTTGGGTAAATACCCAGTAGTGCAATTACTGAATTGTATGGCGAGTCTACTTTTAACTTTTGAGCACACGCCATACTGTTTTCCACAGTGGCTGTACTAATTTACATGTCTACCAACAGTGCACAAAGTTTCCCTTTTCTTCACCTCTTTGCCGACACTTATTTCTTGTCTTTTTGATACTAGCCACTCTGACAAGTGTGAGGTGATATCTTACTGTGATTTTGTTTTGCATTCCATGTTGATTAGTGATGTTGTGCATCTTTTCATGTGTCTGGTGGCCATCTGTATGTCTTCTTTGGAAAAATGTCTATTTAGGTTCTCTGCCAATTTTTAATCAGATTGTGTTTGGTATTGAGTTATTTGAGTTTTTTAATATATTGTGGACTATACAGTACTTCTGGATTACTGTAAAACCTTGGATTGCGAGTAAGTTGTGAGCGTTCTGTAAAACGAGCAAACGTTTCTAATAAATTTTAACTTGATAAATGAGCGATGTCTTGCAATACGAGTAGTACATGATGCTGAATGTCACATGATCACAACTGAGTCAATGGTTCCTGAAATTCACTTTGATATACAAATGCTTTGGATGACTAGCATGTTTCCAAAACAAATTACGCTCACAAACCAAGTTTTTACTGTATATAGTTTGCAAATATCTTCTCCCATTAGTAAATTGCCTTTTTGTTTTGTTGATGCTTCCCTTCACTGTACAAACCTTTTTATTTTGGTGTAGTACTAAAAATTTATTTTTGTTTTTGTTTCCCTTGCCTGAGGAGACATAGCTAGAAAAGTTGCAAAGGCCTATGTCAAAGAGATTACTGCCTATGTTTTCTTTTAGAAGTTTTATGGTTTCAGGTCTGTTTTTTTTTTTTTTTAATTATCTGTTTATTTTCAGATGGTCGTATATAGTAATTTCCACATTTGTAATATAGACCCAAACTGAGCAATGCATTATTTTATCCATGTAGTGTAATACTAGGCTAAAGTATGCACGTTTATTTGCCAGCCCATGGCCTTCTAATCAATTTTTCAGATTGTTAGTATAACTGCTATGACAAACAGTACTGTAGATAGATGCAGAACAGAACAAATCTAATTTGACTACTATACTAGTCTATTAAACACTATCTGTAGATAAAGGCAGTGGTAATGATCCTCCAGATCTCTATCATATTACCACTTTGTTTTTTATAGAAATTTATGGCTTCCTTCTGAAATGGAATAAAAGCCAAGCATCATCTGACTGGTCTATTAGGCAAAGCACTATCATTCTTCCCACTAATTCTGATAAGAATTCATTTTTTTTTCTGAAAAAATATCAGGTCATCTCAAGGTTTATCATGATTCAATGATTCTTTGACTCATCAAAATGACTTGAAAAGTAATCATATTTTAGAAACATCATTATTATGGCATGAATATTGACTATTGACAAGTATGGTCTTATATGTAGTAATACCAAAGGTGAAATAGTATACTGTCATAAAAATCTTTGCTTCTAAGAAATAATTTAGTTTCCAGCAACAAGTTTTGTTTTGTTCTGTTTTAACCAGGTCCAGTGGAACTAAGCCTTCTAAAAAAATTATATTGTTATTTCATAACACTGTGCATATTAGCATGTGATCACAAGCAGTGGTAGGCAGAACCCATTGAGGAGCTAGGCCAGAAAAAAGTAAACTGTGTGATGTTCAGACGAGAAATTAAAATCAAATACAGTGTTGACTGATGGAATGAGTTTGGAATTCAGGTCTCTATCCAAGATAGAACAATCAAGATCCCAAAATCATTGACTCAGAATCTGTCCAATAATAAAGTCTGAGCAAATACCCAGTCAGAAACAAAGTTTGCATACGAGCAAAGCTTTAGAATCAAGGGATCTTGAGGCACTTGGGTGACTCAGTCAGGTGACCAACCCACCCTTGATTTCGGCTCAGGTTATGATCCCAGGATTGTGGCATCAAGCCCCACACCAGTTTCCATGCTGAGAATGGAACCCGTTTAAGATTTTCTCTCTCTCTCTCTCTCTCTCTCTCTCTCTCTCTCTCTCCCTCTCGCCACCTCATGTGCTCTCTCTCTCTCTAAAATAATAATTTAAAAAAGAATCAGGAGATCTTGATTGGATATAGAAAGAGTAGTATTACAAAAACATGAACCAGATTATTCAAGTCTTCAGTGTGTCCCCATTGTACTTAGTATTCTAAATCCAAATTTATTACTGTATCTATTAGGCTTTGGTTATAAGAACAGGAATTCAGTCTATGAATTCCTCCTGTGAGGGTTGAATTTAGGAATTAGGGATTTTGTACAACCACTATAAGAGCTTGAGCAACAAGGGTCAAGGGAACTGCCATTGAAGGCTGGGGGGCTGACTCCGAAGGATGGCAAAATAATGTTCTCAAAAATCTCTGTTTATTGCTATGAATATAGAGCACTTCATTTTTAACATTGATCTTGCATCCTGAGACCTTGCTAAACATGTGATTTTGTTGTAGTTATTTTTGGGATTTTCCATATATAGCAACATATCTGACAATAAAGACAGTTTCATTTCTTCCTTTCCAACATAAATGCCATTAGCCACCTGCCACCCAATGTTTTTTGTCTTGTGAGTCAGCCAACATTTTCTACAAAGAGGCAGGTAGTAAATATTTTAGGTTTAGCCAGTCACACATTCTCTATCACAACTACTCAACTCTGTTGTATCCAGAAAGCAGCTATCAACAAAAGGGAACAAGTGAGATACAAAAAAAACAAAAAAACAAAAAAAACTTCACTCCCTTTCACTGAAAGTTTGCTGAGAGTTTTTACGTTGATGGTAGCTGGGTTTTGTCAAACACTTTTTCTATGTCTCATGAGACGACAATATAATTTTTCACCTTTATTCTATTAATAAGTTGAATGAATTATAATCTAAAGTTTGTGTAAAACTGGTGTTTTTTATTTATATATTTTATATTATACACTAGTGAAGCTATCTGGGCCTGGGATTTTTATTTGTAGGAACATTTCTAACTACTAAGTCAATTTCTACTTCTTATGTGTCTATTCACATTTTTTATTTCTTCTTGATTTAGTTTTACTAATTTCTATTTTTTATAATGTTTTAGTGAGTCACCAAATTCTGTGACAGATTTTTGGTCAAGTTGTTTCCATCAATAAGTACTGATTTTAAAAGCTTTAAAACTGCCACACACACATACACACACACGCACACACACACAACAAATGGCTGACAACACATTTTCCTTTCCTTCTGAAGGTTTTACAATGCCTCCTCTTTGATTCTTGATTTTGTCAGTTCATGTGTTTACCCATTTATTTTCTTGGCCACTCTAGTTAAAGTTTCCTGGTTTTGTTTTTCTTTGCATTACCAATTTTGACTTTATTGATTATCTCTATTGTTTTTCGGTGTTCTACTTAATTGTTCCATTACATGTTAGTCCGTACTATTTCATTCCTTCTGCCTGCTTTGGGTTAAGTTGATCTTTATCTAATTTGTTAAGATACAAGTTTAGATTGTTGATTTTAGAATTTTTTTTTCTTTTTTAATATAGGTGTCTCAAGCTCTAAATTTTCCTCTAAACATTGATTTAAATGCACCCACAAAATTTTATTATGTTGTATTTCACTTTTGTTCAGATAAAAATATTGGCAATTTATCTGGTGATTAAATCGTTGACATCTAAGTTCTTACAAATGTGTGTAATTTTGAAATATTTGGCAATTTCTCCAATTTTTTCTTTTGTTGATTTATAATTTAACTAAAATATGCTCATTTGATTTAATGCTTTTTAATTTATTGAAATTTTTTAAGGTCTAATATGGGGCCTATTTTTTAAAATGTTCCATATGTATTTAAAAAAAATTTTTTTTTCAACGTTTATTTATTTTTGGGACAGAGAGAGACAGAGCATGAACGGGGGAGGTGCAGAGAGAGGGAGACACAGAATCGGAAACAGGCTCCAGGCTCCGAGCCATCAGCCCAGAGCCCGACGCGGGGCTGGAACTCACGGACCGCGAGATCGTGACCTGGCTGAAGTCGGATGCTTAACCGACTGCGCCACCCAGGCGCCCCGTAAAATGTTCCATATGTATTTTAAATGAATGTTTATTCTCCTGTCACGATGTGGAATGATTATTTGAATTTGAGTTAGGTAAATTTCATTCATAGACTTGGTCAGATCTACTATATCCCTTCCAATTTTCTGCTCAATTGTTCTATTAATTTTTCAGATATAAGAATTAACTTCTCCAATGATTTGGTGAATTGTCTATTTCTCCTTGCAATTTTTTTCTGGTTTTGTTCTACTTATTTTATATCTATGTTAACTGTGTACACATTTATAATTACTATATAATTATAGTAATATATATACTATATATATAGTACATATATATAGTGTATATATATATATATATATAACTATATATAATTACTATATATTTATAATGTATTAATCTTCTTATATTAGGTAAAATCCCTCTGTCACATGTAATATTCTTGGCTTAATGTCTATTTTGTCTGACATGAAAATAACTACTCTAGGTCTCTTATGGTTATTTTTATGCAGTTTTTTTTTCCATCCTTTTATTTTCTACCTATTTTTGTCTTGAATCTAAACTGTCTCTTATAGAGAGCAGATAGTTGGATCTTGATTTATTTATCCAATCTGATAAGCTCTGCCTTTTGATAAGAGCCCCTTTAGGAAAAATTTTTTTTAACTTCTTTTTAATGTTTATTTATTTTTCAGAGAGACAGAGACAGAATGTGAGTGGGTTAGGGGCAGAGAGAGAGGGAGACACAGAATCTGAAGCAGGCTCCAGGCTCTAAGCTGTCAGCACAGAGCCTGATGCGGGGCTCGAACTCACGAGCTGTGAGATGGTGACCTGATCCAAAATCGGATGCTCAACCGACTGAGCCACCCAGGCACCCCAGGAAAATTTTTAGTTATTATATTCTTCAAATCCAGAATATCCACGTGGTTTCTCTTTTTATAGTTTTTAATCTCTTTATCAAGATCTCTATTTACTCAGCAAGTGTCATCATGCTGCTTTTTAATTCTTTAAACTTGTTTCCCTCAATTCTTTGAACATAATTATCATAGCTCCTTAGAAATCTTTATTTTTTACATTACAACATCTGGGCTAACTCACAGACAATCTCTAGTTGCTTCTTTTTCCTGATTAGGGTTACACTTTCTTGTTTCTTTTCTTTTCTCATAAACTTTTATTTAAACTAGCATTTTAGATACTGTTTTATATATTGTAAACAGTCCAGATTCTGATATTTCCTTCCTAGGGGTTGTAGTTGTTGCTGTTCATTTGTTTGTGTCACAAACATGCTATGAAGGCACATACATGAATTGTGTCGCTCCACAATGTCAGCTTTATTCTATCATAAAGTAAGGTTAATATAAAATAACTATAAAGCAGTTTCAGGGCTCCAAACGCAATATTTCACTACGTGTTTAACTTGGCTCCTTACACATGGCACAAAGCACAATAGCACAGTACAAGGTCACACAACAGGATACAAGGGGTAGGAAGTTAATGAACCAAATGCGAAGTCAGTCTGCAAGCCTGCAAAGGAGATGAGGCCTAGGTGTCCTCAAGTCAGTTCTCACGCTGCTTATTATGTTCAAGCAGTGGAGAATCTCTGCTATGTCAGAGATCAACTGGGCAGATCCTTTGGTGGCAGTTGACATTCTGATGTGGTCAGACATGAAAGGGTCAGCGTCTGGACAGGCTAACAGTTTGCCACAAAAATCCTCCCTTTTTAATAGGAATTTAGTCACTCTTGGGACTTTGCGGCTCTTCTCTGGTTCTGTTGGTTATCACTTCGGTTGTCAGGCCTGTGCTGGTTTCAGCAATATCTGGTCTTGGCTGCAATGCCCTGGGCTGCTTGTATCACTGCTTGACATAAGTCACTGCTTGAATTGAGTGACTCCGTCTTGCTCTCTACAGTCTGTTTGATTATTTAGTAATCTGCCTGGATTAAATCTGTGGAATATATCTCACTTGCAGGATGTCACTGCTGATGTCTACACTCAGGGAGCTTTTTTAAATTCTCATGTTAATTTTTAAGATTGGCTTCCTAGGGGCTGGTTCTATACCTGCATAGATTATGGCCATAGGTTACACACAAACACCTTCATCCAAGAAAGGTTTCCACCCTCTGCCCAAGGATCTGGGTACAGGTCAGGGAGGACATTAAAAGTTCGGCATTGTTCACGTATGCTCCAGGTTTCACTTTCCATCAGGCTCTCTTATGTACGACCTGTGCATGAACACACTCTCCCAGACCACCTGTGATTTGTGAAAAGTCTGTTGTCAATCTCCCATGAACATTTACATGGACTTCCGGTTACCCAGGGATGTGTAAAAAGCTAATCAAGCCCTCCTCTGGTTACCTCATTTCCTGGACGTCCTTGTTAAATTTTTGTCTAGGTCATTGTCTGCTGCTTGCTGTAGCCAGAATGACAACCTCAGACTAGCTGAGCTATTGGCCTTTCCTGGTGACTTGCCATCGAGATCACTGCTTTTATTGACAACACTGCTGAGCAGGGGTTTTCACCTTCCACTCCAAATCAAGAGAGACTCCTCCAAAAGTAAAGTTTCCGATGCGGTGTGTCTAGTCTTCCTTCCCCATGTAGAATAAAATGCGGCATCCAAACTATGAGGCCAGGGGAAGGGCCCTAGGCAAGAATGCCACAGATTCCCACTGATCTCATCTGAAGTTCAGTAAATTTTTATGAATTAACACTTCTGACTTTGTTGCATGGCTTTGATAGATTTCCAGAACTCTAAAATGGCTGTTGTTTTTTTTTTTTAATATGAAATTTATTGTCAAATCGGTTTCCATACAACACCCAGTGCTCATCCCAACAGGTGTCCTCCTCGATATCCCTCATCCACCCTCCCCTCCCTCCCACCCACCAAGAACCCTCAGTTTGTTCGCAGTTTTTAAGAGTCTCTGACGGTTTGCCCCCTTCCCTCTCTGTAACTTTTTTTCCCCCTTCCCCTCCCGCATGGTCTCCTGTTAAGTTTCTCAGGATCCACGTAAGAGTGAAAACCTATGGTATCGCTCTTTCTCTGTATGACTTATTTCGCTGTTTTTGACAGTATGTCCGTTTTATAGTTGCTTTTTTGAGAATTTTCTGACCTCTTTATCTTGCCATACCAAAAGTTTCACCTCAGGCATGACTTTTTGCTCTAAGGTCAAAAGCTCTCTTATCTCCATATTACTTTTAAGCAAAGTACTGCTATGTTTATGGTTTTTCTACATTTAAATGGAGATACTGAGAGGAAGCAATTTTCGCTTTCATTACCCAATTGAATGAGAACAACTCAGTGGCAAAAACAAGTACCAATTAGCTAAATGAAAAGTTCAAGCTGTGAATTTATCTTCAGGGCAAACTGCAATGATTTGAAGGGCAGCAGTGGGAGGCAAAATATACAAGCAAGACAAAATAGATACTCTGGAGGTGGGACCTGCCTTTGTTGCTCATTATAAATTACACATAGATTAACTGATTTTATATCCACATTTACAATATACAGTCATATAATTTGTTTAGACTATAGTTTGGACTGAATGCAGGTCATTGAATTCATTTGAATAAGCTAATCTAAATGGATATTCATGGCATAGTTATCAAGTTTAATCCTTTTACTTAAGAGTATAACATGTTTAAGAAAAGTTTTTTTTAAATCTATCTGACATCCATTTAACATAATAAAAATGCTGCCTGGTAAACAGCAAACCGAATTACATACTTGTCAAGAAAATTAAAGATATGCAATAATTCAGTTTTAAAAATTGACAATAATTAAAAGTTGGAGGGAAAGAAATTTTTAAAATCTATTACTACCACATATTGCCAAAGGTGTAGAAACTCATGGGAACTCTCCCCATGCTGGTGGGAGAATAAATTACTACAGCCACTTTGGAGAACAGCTCCATGTTACCTAATAAAGTCTTTAAAAGCACAATTATACAACCCAGTAATTCCATTTCTTCCAGGGAGATATAAACAAGAAAAGTCAATTAAAATAAATGCACTAGATCTAAATGTATCAAAACAGGTTTAAAATATAACAATTAGAAATAAACAAGTTGTAGAAAGATATTTAATATGATACTTTTATTTTGTTAGTGGATTTGTTTATGTATAGGAAGTTAATTTTAATATGATAAAGCAGAGGAAATTATTACAAATTCATAGTGTAGGGTGACTCTGGGGAGAGCATGACGAGTATATGGTACAGGGAAGGAGGAGAAAAGAGACTTCATAGCTCCCAGTAAAGATTTCTGAGTTTTAAAAAGATACGAAAATTTTGACCCTATTAATCATCACTAATAGTGCATGGTGTAACTAATATTTTTCTCTGTATTTCTAGCTTTTAATATATGTAGCTTTAAAAAATATATATGGTAAGATAATATCAAGAACAAATGGCTCTATCACACATAACTATTTGTTGTACCCATCTAAATTACCAGCTAATAGTAATTAATAGTAATATGTTTCCAAAGCATTGCTTTGGAATTACTAAAATACTAAATTAATAGTAATATGTTTCCAAAGCATTGCTTTGAGGAATATAGGTGAGTTATGGAATATTCAATAAGTTCATCTTTACCAACTCCTCTATAGCACTTATTTAAAAAAATATTTTTTAATGTTTATTTATTGAGAGAAAGAGAGAGACACAGAGACAGAGCATGAGTGGGGGAAGGGCAGAGAGAGAGGGACACACAGAATCCAAAGCAGGTTCCAGGTTCTGAGATGTCAGCACAGAGCCCGATGCAGGGCTAGAACTCACGACCTGCAAGATCATGACCTGAGCTGAAGTCAGACACTTAACTGACTGAGCCACCCAAGCACCCAAGCCACCCAAGCACTTATAGTAATGCATTATTTACATCCAGCACGTAATTATTTGGGGGTACTCAACATGGTACAAAAGCATTTTCAGAGGGAATCCAATCAAAGTAAAAGTTGACATATGATTTCATCTTTAAAAAAATATGTCTTAACAAGAGTCTAGAGGAATTATAGATTTCTCTTACTCCTCTAATATTTCAAAATGAAAAGCTGTACCACAGCCAGCATCCTTTTGGCTGACAATACAATTTGCCTTTAGTGCTCACACCTCATGAAATCCTACTGCATTGCCCTATCTAATCCCTGTTTCATAGCAGTACTATAATCCCCAAAACAAAATTTTTTGTGTCCAAAGAATTGAGAAGGCAATTTAAACATTTTGACATATTAAATAATAACTGTTTTTGCTCTAAAGCATGATTCTTTTCACCTGATCTGGAAGTCAGGAGACCTATGTCATAGCTCTGGATTTCTGTTTTGGAAATCTGAACAAATTTGGACCCTATCAACTAGGGAGCAAATAGGGGTGTGAGGCAGACTAGTAACTTTAATTCCCTTCCCAATATACAATATTTGCATCAACTTAGTTGAGCAAGTCACTTAACATGGCTGCACTTTCAAGTTCCTTACCTTTAAAATACTAACTAGCTTGGGGTGCCTGGGTGGCTTGGTCTGTTAAGCGTCCGACTTCGGCTCAGGTCATGATCTCACGGTCCATGGGTTCAAGCCCCGCGTCGGGCTCTGTGATGACAGCTTGGAGCCTGGAGCCTGTTTCAGATTCTGTGTCTCCCTCTCACTGTGACCCTCCCCCATTCATGCTCTGTCTCTCTCAGTCTCAAAAATAAATAAATGTTAAAAAAAAATTAAAAAAAAAATACTAACTAGCCTACCAAGAAGGATTAGGATAAAGTTTAAAAAGATTATATAGGGGCGCCTGGGTGGCGCAGTCGGTTAAGCGTCCGACTTCAGCCAGGTCACGATCTCGCGGTCCGTGAGTTCGAGCCCCGCGTCAGGCTCTGGGCTGATGGCTCAGAGCCTGGAGCCTGTTTCCGATTCTGTGTCTCCCTCTCTCTCTGCCCCTCCCCCGTTCGTGCTCTGTCTCTCTCTGTCCCAAAAATAAATAAACGTTGAAAAAAAAAATAAAAATAAAAATAAAAAAAAGATTATATATATAACATTATATATATTTATATTTATACAAATATTTAATATATAAATACTTATATATTTATATAATATATATTATGTATATTATATATAGATTTTATATATACTGTTCCAAGTATACTATATATACATAGTATATGTATGTGTACATGTATATACATATATAGGTATGTGTACATATATATGTATATGTACATATATATATGTATACATACACACACACACACACATACATATATAGTATACTTGGAACAGTGTCTGGTTTGTAACATATGCTGAGGTAAGTGTTTGCCATCATTATCATCATCACTATTTTTATTAGTGTCAGTAATAGTTTTAATAACCCAAAAACCTAGTTTTAATAAAAGTCATGAGAAACATTCACTATCTTTCAACAAATTCATCTAACTACTTTAAGCTGTCTATCTTTTTATGTAGATCAATGATACACATCTGAGGAACAAGATATTTAAGATAGCGATTATAATTATAACACCTCAATTTCTCTGTGGAAGAAATATGCAAGACAAAAATATACAAATGCATTGAGTATGAAATTATAGTATGTTTCTAACAGAGGAAAGTATCTAAAGTTATAAGTAAATACACAGAGATTTATAAAACTGACATTCAACTTAAGTAATTAGTTTTATATTCCTTAACCACTTATTCCACTTCCATTACTAGAACCCTTCTCCTGTTACCTCTTATATAAGAACAAATTCCTTTCCCAAATTCACAAATAATCTTTCTTCTTTCCTCTCAAATCACAGCCAGATGAAGGGATGACATTCTTATTCTTGTAAGAAAACTCAATCTGACCAGACGCAGGAGGCAGAATCTTTCAACCCAAGTAGCAAAGTACTATAATCCATTCCCATACTTTACAGTGTAGGCTGATTATAATCTGTATCAATAATTGTTTCCTTTAGACTCATTTAGTTATGTGACAGAGGCATTTCCTACACACTGTCTATCCATGTGCTCACCCATATTCCAGAACCCTCCTACAGTCTGGCCTTGTGTCATAGACCTACTTCTGACCAACAGACTGTGCACAGAAATACTATGTATCCATTCCAGACTGAAGCATGTTTAAACCAACATATAAACCTTTTGCTCTCCCTTTACCTTCTGTGGCAACAGAAGAATCCACTTATTGAGCTGAGAAAGCCACAAGGTTAAAACAGCCTAGATTTCTAAGTCTACCCTTAGAAGGGAGCATATAACTGCAGACTTTATGTGAGAGAGAAATTAACTTGTATATGTTAAGACACAAAAATATCAGCTTGTTTTCTTAGCAGAACATAATCACTTGCAAGTGCTGTAAGTTGCCCATCTCCATGAGCTACTGGCAACTGTCATATAACAAGTTCACAGGTACATGGATGTCACGAACAAGTAGTGTTCTTTAAATAAAATATTTGGTCATGTTAAGATTATAGTAGCACAATGCTAAGGAAAAAGAGAAGGAGAAATTGGCAATTTCAGAAAGAAAATATTTATCCCAAGGTAATGACCACTCACTTCACATAAATCCTGTTTCCCTGCACAAATTTATATAAAATGTAAATATAAAAAATATCTTGTATTTGTTTTTTTTTTAATGTTTATTTATATTTGAGAGAGAGAGCACAAGCAGGGGAGGGGCAGAGAGAGAGAGAGAGAGAGACGGAGACAGAATCTGAAGCAGGCTCCAGGCTCTGAGCTGTCAGCACAGAGCCCAATGCGGGGCTGGAACCCACGAGCTGTGAGCTCATGACCTGAGCCAAAGCTGGATGCTTAACCGACTGAGCCACCCAGGTGCCCCCAAAATATCTCGTATTTGTAATGAAGATATCTATTCTTCTAAATATCAATCTTCTTTCTAAGATCTCCAGATGAAAATTTAAAGATTTCAAAATTTACTTCAAGAAATACACTTTCCCATATACCCCTCTTCCACATTTACACTTGGATTGGCAATTAGTGGTATAAATGTGATTTAGAGGTAAGTGAGGAAAATAAATGGAAGAAATCAAATTAGATTACATAACTATGAGTTTTTCTTACTTATTGTTTTTCCCACCAAACTACAGAAGGATTTGTAGGTGTTTTAATGTTTCCTACAGAGAACTTCAGCACCAGATTAAAAGCAAGTGTGTGTTGGGGTCAGCAATTATTCTATCCTAAAATAGCTTTTTAACAATTATCCTTTATAACAGTTTTCTGTTTTAAGTCCTAGTGATGAATTTTTTCATGATGTATCAAATGTGTAAGAACAAGAAACACTTTCCTTTAGATTTGCCGAAGGATATCTGTTATGATCTTTCTGTTACATCATTTTTCACTCAGATCAAAATTTTCCAAGTAGAATCACAGTGATATTGTTTTTTTCTAATTTGCAAATTTAATATAGCTTGGAAAGGAAGAAAAAAAAAACAGAGAGGATAAGTTCCCAAACTCCTATCACTGTCATTTACTAAGAAGCTCTATATTATGATAAAAGCAATGCTCTATAAATTTACAAATAAGTTGTATGTAGGTCAAATGACCAAGATGATGTTTTCTACCGATTTTGGCCATTCCACGTGGTGACTTTAAGTTTTTAATGTTTATTTTTTATTTTTGAGAGAGAGAGAGCAGGGGAGGGGCAGAGAAAAGGAGAGACACGGAATCCAAAGCGGGCCCCAGGCTCCAAGCTGTCAGCACAGAACCTAATGCGAGGCTCAAACTCACTAACCATGAGATCATGACCTGAGCCAAAGTGAGATGCTTAACCAACTGAGCCACCTAGGTGCCCCTACAGGATGACTTTTAATGTATTTTATTTAATTTGATGTTATGAACATTTGGGGCATTGAAATTTCAAGTGTTTAGGGAAAAGGCATTTTTTTCATGATTTAAAAAAACAAAAAAAAAAAACTTCTAAAGACTTCATTTCTACTAGTCCATTTTCAAAAGTATATAACATCAAAAGATTTTTGCCTCCAACAGACATCAAGTTTTTTGACAAGATCAATTCTACAATCTGCAAGTGACAATTTTCTCCTTATTTAAAGAAAGCAGTGCAAAATCATAATTTGTCTAATTAACATCCTTCCCTAGTTTGGCTGTCAATACTGCTGCTTTAACTAGTACTCTGCTACCTCACCAACTCCTACCATCCCAGCAGGCTCTAGTGATGCTGAGCCACTTCCTAATTCTACTGCTCTTTACCCTGTTCCAATATGGCTGCCCCCCCCCACCCCACCACACTAGTGCCACAATTCCTCTGATTTCTCAAAGATATTTCTTCTTAAGTAGAATGGTTATTACAACCTCTTTATTTGGCACCAACAATAATAGCTTATCCTTTCAGAGTCGTATGCCCCTAAGATAATGAGGTTTCATCATAGTCATGGTGTACTGGACAAAGAATAATTTGTGAGCCACTATTCTGTCACGTGCCATGCTTTTCTCAACAACAATACCCAGAAGCAATGTCCAATCCCACTTTTCCAAAAGCTCTCTTGTTAAATGATGGAAGAACAAACTTGCCTCTTGTCTTCATGTCCAAGCAACTAGGTCTAACCCAAACTTCCTTCAAAAGAACTCCATGCTGTCAGGTGGCCCGCCATAGTTATAAGCAAGTCTTTACTATGCCTTCATTATGTATTCAACAAAATTTCAAATATAAGATATTTATGAATTATCTCAAATTTGGTCTATTTGCCAATGTTACTATAATTTTACAAATATGGAAGATATATGTAACTATTTTGGGATTGCTATTGTGTGTCCTGTGATTTTTGTGAGGGTGGCATGAGGTAGTACACACAAAGAAATGTGCATTAAACATATAATAACCACTAAACGCTAGTTTTCATTAGTTATCAGTAGTTACTATTATCCAAATTCCACATATTATAGTTTATATTGAAATAAACATCTAATTCCCCTGATTTACTCAAGTTTGAATAAGCCAAAAATTTATTCTCGTAAATTTCATTTTAGGCTTTATTTTAAATATCAAACCTTAAAAGAGCTAAGAAAGTGATTTATAAAGTATTTCTCAAATGCATGATATTTTTATCTAAATTATCCTTGAAATTTCATTAAGTTATAGTATTTCTCCGTTGTACTGGTTGATTGGTAATTTCACAAAAGATAGATCCACCTGAAATCTATGAATGTGACCTCATTTGGAAAAAACATCTCCCAGAATTAATTAAATTGAAGGCTTTGAGATTATCTGGATTAGGGTAGGTCCTAAATTCAATGACAAGTGTCCTTAAAAGAAAAGGGAGAGTATATGCAGGTATGAAAACAGAGGTAGAGATTTTAGTCATATATCTACAAGCTGAGAAACACCAAGGATTGCCAGCAGCCAGACAGAGAGAGGCACAGAGGAATTTCCTTCAGAATGTGATCAATCCTACCAACATCTTGGCTTTAAACTTCAAGGGTCCAAAATTGTGAAAGAATACAATTCTGTTGTTCTAAGCCACCAAGTTTGTAATAATTTGATGCAACAGCCCTAGGAAACTGATAAAAAGTTTAGTTATTATAAATACCTTCATTATTATTATATAGCTACCATTTGTATAGAATCAATAGAATGAAGATATTCTATATCATACTTTATTCCACCAATCCCCCAAACTAACATAAAATGCATATAATGTTATCCACATTTTACAGAGTGGAGAACAGATTCAGAAGGATAAAATAACTTACCCAAGCTTACCCAATAGTAGGCTACAAAATCAAGTTTCATACACAGGTGCATCTGCCCCCCAAATCTCAATCCCACAAGATTTGCTCTTTTATTAAATGGGAGATGTCTTAATAAAGACCATAAGACAAGCCAACAGCTAACATCATACTCAGTGATGAAGACCTAAAAGCTTTCCTCTCAGCTCAGGAACACAAAGAAGCCCACTGTTGCCACTTTTATTCAACATAGTATTGGAAGAGCTAGTCAGAAAAAATTAGGCAAGAAAAATAAATAAAAGGCATCCAAACTGGAAAAGAACAAGTAAAATTTCACTATTTGCAGATTAAATGATATTTAGAGTTATTGAGCAAACCATAAAGACTCTACCCAGAAATTGTTATAACTAATAAACAAATTCAGTAAAGTTGCAGGCTACAAAATCAATATACAAATATCTGCTGCATTTCTGTAAACTAATAAGGAACTATCAGAGAAATTAAGAAAACAATCTCATTTAAAATTGCATTAAAACAAAATATCTAGGAATAAATTTAACCAAGGAAATGAAAGATCTATATATCAAAAACTTTAAGACATTAAGAAAAGAAATTTAAAAAGACACAAACATGGGGCGCCTGGGTGGCTCAGTCGGTTGAGCGTCCGACTTCGGCTCAGGTCAGGATCTCACGGTCTGTGAGTTCAAGCCCAGCGTCAGGCTCTGTGCTGACAGCTCGGAGCCTGGAGGCTGGAGCCTGCTTCAGATTCTGTGTCTCCCTCTCTCTCTGCCCCTCCCCCATTCATGCTCTGTCTCTCTCTGTCTCAAAAATAAATAAACATTAAAAAAAAGACACAAACAAATGGAAAGATATTCTGTCTTCATGGACTGAAAGAATTAATATTGTTAAAAAGTCCATACGATCCAATGCAATCTATAGATTCAATGCAGTCCCTATCAAAATTACAATGCTATTTTTCACAATAATGGAACAAATAACCCTAAAATAAATATAGAACCACAAAAGACCTTAAATAGCCAAAGCAACCCTGAGAAAGAAGAACAAAGCTGGAGGCATCAGGCACCCTGATTTCAAACTACGTTGCAATGTTACTGTAATCAAAACATTATGGTATTGACACAAAAACAGACACATAGACCAACGGAACAGAATAGACATGCATGGTCAATTAATTTACACCAAAGGAACCAAGAATAAACAATTAGAGAAGGACAGTGGACAGTCTTTCCAATAAAGGGTATTCAGGCAAAAGAATGAAACTGGACCACTATCTTGTAACATATATAAAAATTAAAACAAGATAGATTAAATACTTAAATTTAAGATTTGACACTATAATACTCCTAGAAGAAAATATAGCCAGCACGCTCCCTGATATGTCTGGGCAATGATTTTTTTTTGGATCTGGTACCAAAAACAAAGGCAACAAAAGTAAAAATAAACAGTGGGACTGCATCAAACTGGAAAGATTCTGAACAGCAAAGCAAAAGTATCAACAGAATGAAAAGGCAACCTACCAAATGGGAGGGAAAAAAATGCAAGTTATATCTGACAAGAGGTTAATATCCAAAAATATAAAAGAAACTCATACAACCCATTTCAAAAATAATCTAATTAAAAGGGACAGAGGATCTGAATTTTACCAAAGGAGACATAAAGATGTCCAACACCCATGAAAAGGTGTTCAGCATCATTACTCATCAAAGAAATGCAAAACAAAACCACAACGAGATATCACCTCACACTTGTCAGAACGCTATTACTAAAAAGACAAGAAATAACAAGAGTTGGCTAGGATGTGGAAAAAGGAGAAAGAACCCTTGTGACTATTGGTGGGAATGTAAATTAGTGCTGCCGTTATGACAAACTTTATGGAGGTTTCTCAAAATATTAAAAATAGAAATACCATACCATCCAGCAATTCCAATTCTGGGTATGTGCCTGAGTGGTGACTATAGTTAATAATACTGTATTACAAAATTGAGAGTAGCTAAGAGAGTGGATCTTGAAAGTTCTCATCACAAGAAAACAAATTTTTATAATTATATAGGGTGACAGATGTTAATTGGACTATTGTGTTAATTATTTTGTAATCATATATACAAATATCAAATCATTATGTTGATACCTAAAATTAACATAATGCTGTATGTCAATTATATGTCAATAATATAATAATTAAAAACAATATAAATATAAATGGATGATATCTTAATGTTAGGTAATTTACAACTCCAAGATAATGAATGTTCAACCTGAGAATTACTTGTGAATGTAAACAGTAGGTCACACACTGCTTTCCCCTCCATACCCCTACCCAGTTTTTTCAGCTCATTTCATTTTTGTTCCATTCACACAGCAACCTACCTACAAAAGGACACTGATTCACAGATCCCTCTAACATCACTTAATTCCCTGGTAAAGACTTCCCTAGACTCAGTTAATTTTGCACATGCACACATCTTATTTCCCAATATTTTTCCATTCTTACCAACTAACTTAAAAAATATTCTCCTCATGGCTCTCCCACCTCCATTTTTTTCCTCAATTGCTTATTCTCCATTCTTTAACAGTGATTTGATTAGGACCAAAAGAATTCTACCAATCCAAATTAGCCATAATCATATTACGGCTATACAATGGGTTGAATTGTGTCCCCCCACAACCTCCCAAATTCATATGTTGAAGCCCTAAACCCACTACCTTGGATGCGATTATATTTGTAAGTAGGGACTTTAAAGAGGTTATTGAGTTAAAATGAGGCTCTTTAAAATGAGGTGTCTAGGGAAACCTGGGTGGCTCAGTCAGTTAAGCCATTGACCCTTGGTTTCAGCTCAGGTTATGATCTCACAGTTCGTGAGTTCAAGGTCCGCATCCGGCTCTGCGCTGACACTTATGGAGCCTGCTTGGGATTCTGTCTCCGTCTCTCTGTTCCCCTTCCCTGGTCTCTCTCTCTCTCTCTCTCTCTCTCTCAAAAATAAATAAATTTCAAAAATAAATAATAAAAAACATGTAAAATCTATAAAAATGTCCAGAAATTCCTTTCAAAAACTTTACAGATTTCTCCAATTAATCTATAAACAAGTTCATTCTCCTTGAGCACATTTAAAATGCAAAGTAAATAAGAAATGATTATTTACTTAAGCTTAGTTTTCAGTTTTAATTCACACTTCTATAACTGAATGGTTTTCATCTATTTTCTATTTGACAAGATTTAAGCTAGATTTTGGACTAAATTATTTTCTGAATCAGGTGGAAGACAAAAGGTCAATTATAACATTGTTGATTTGAAAAATATATTGTAAGTTTCAAATAACCATTTTACATCAAATTTTCAGAATATAACCAAATGTCATTTAGGAACTATCTTATACCTTAGTGTGCATACATCTTGATACAAACTTACTAAATACCCTAGCATGCCTTAAAAGTATGCCAATTGTGCATAACATTTGACTAAATCTTTTATTACAAGGATCCTAGATGATTTTTTTTATGACATTCCTCTTAAGTCAGTACTGTTAAGAGGTGCCTGGGTGGCTCAGTCAGTTAAGGGTCTGACTTCAGCTCAGGTCATGATCTCAAGGTTTGTAGGTTCAAGCCCTGCCTTGGGATTTCCGCTGACTGCTTAGAGCCTGAAGCCCACGTAGGATTCTGTGTCTCCCTCTCTCTGCCCCTCCCCTGCTTGTAATCTCTCTCTCTCTCTCCCAAGAATAAACAACATTTAAAATTAAAAAAAAAAAAATCAGTCCTATTAAGGATACAATTCAGTTAGAAGCTGTTTGGGACAAATTGTACTCTGTTGTTAGTTTTTATTATTACCCTTTGTCTTATAGTAACTGAATTGTTCTCTGACCCTTTTTTCCTCACTCTTTTATCATGTACTACAGCCTTTGAAAGGACCATGGGCATTTGTTGGTAAGATACCTACTGACATCACCTAAGCTCCTCAAAATTGAGGGCCGAGTTTACTTCTTCCTATTTAATACCTAGATATATGTTTTCTTTCATGGTTTATCTATGGCATCATTAAATACCTTAATTGTCCTCATAAGGAAGTTGTTATCACTGGCACTAGTTACTGAGTAGTAAATTAACCTAGATGACATGTGAGCATATCACTACAGTTGCTCAAAAGTTTACAAAGTAAAGCTAAGTCAATTTCAAGTAATAGAGGAAAAGCTCTCTATATTTTCTTAAAGCCTGTCCTATTTACTCATTTTTACAAAAGCCTCCTCCTTACTGGTGTTATTAATCCCAAGAAACCAAAGGACAGAACATCAGGCAATCAAAATGTGGAAAGGATATGTTCTTATTCCTCTACCTGTGATTGATATTTTAATAGACACCTACTACTTTTGTGTCTTTCCTGGAATGCACTCAGATGTCACTTCTCAGCTGTCACCATGTTGTTTTGAAAAGCCACATATTGATTTAATTTCCATGCACTATAGTTTTCAATAGTAGTGGAACTTCATTTTTCCTCCATGTTTTACATTAGTAAATTTACATCCTTAGAAAATGGAACTGCAGCTATAGTAATGATACCTGTCTCCGCACCATCTCAAAAACAAACTTGTGTAACTAAGAACAGGAGAAAATTTATGTTCAGATTATTGACATGTAAGTATATAGAATGCAAGACTACCATTATTTACAAGTGGTGTATTACTTTCTTTTCTGAATAAATGTAAAGATGGTTAATTATATACTGAAAATATGGAACAGTTTTTTTATACCTTTTCAATGCTACTTTTTTCACATAATTACCTTTAAGTAAGACCAGCATCTTTATACTTCATTTGCTATAATAAATGTATATTCTCTAACATATTTTATATACCCTAAATACGTTAAGTATTAAAACTTTGTCATCAGAAATTCATTTTCCTATTCTAAGATTTATGCAAGTGTAGAGGTTCAAAAGTGGTAAATTTTCACTATAATTCTTTTTTCAGACTATACCTCAAATCCAACACAGTCATTAAGCGCCCACAATATGCAAGGCACTATTCTAAGGCTCTAAAGGAATTAGAAATAATTAAGATATTGTTCCTATTCTCTGTGGCAGTAAAGCTGACATTACCTCACTGCTACTATGAAATAAATCTTATATGATATGGTATACCAATACTTGAAAATAGATGTTTTTAAGAAAATATTTAAGTGACTAAAGTATCAAAAGGAAAATTACATAAAAGTAATTGAAGAATTTGTAAAATATATAGTCCCTAAAATTAACCAGTTTCAGGCAGTTTTACAGGTGAGTTGCATGAGTTCATCAAAAAAAGAAATGCATGGGGCACCGGGGTGGTTCAGTCGGTTAAGCATCTGACTTCAGCATGGGTCATGACCTCACAGTTCGTGGGTTCAAGTCCCGCATCAGGCTCTGTGCTGACAGCTCAGAGCCTGGAGCCTGCTTTGGATTCTGTGTCTCCCTCTCTCTCTGCCTCTCCCCTATTAGCACTTTGTCCCTTTCTCTCTCAAAAATAAATAATAAACGTAAAAAAAAATTTTAAAGAAATGCATTACATGAAGAGATAAGGGGAGAAAAGCTATACAGTTAGTTATGGACATCAATGCTAAAATATATGTTTTATAAACACGAACAGGTAGTCTTAATTTTTAAATGCCTTTAATAAATTAGGATAGAATGAAAATTCCTTAATATTTTTAAGTATATAAAAATAAAGAATAAACATTTGTCTTAATAAAACACACAAGGATTTCTGTCTAAAGTCAGTATCAACATCAGTATCAATAGCCTCTATCATCAATACACTGAACAGTTTTCTTGAGGACTTAGGTGATGTACAAATAA